>NC_041376.1:17703760-17833760 GCF_900634415.1 Cottoperca gobio | reverse complement strand
TTGTGATATTGGACAGTAAAAACTCTATTTATTTCCCCTTTGAATGGACTACTGTGGCATGAAAACAACTTATTGCTTTCATTTTGTCTGCAACAAACTGTGTGACACTATATTTGCAGTGTAAGTGAGTATCAAATAGCCACTATTGCCTGAAGTGATTCATTACAGATTGTGTGTAATGTCAGGCTATTTGTTAGATTACTATTGGGATTGGGATTTAATTTCAATATTGTAGCCACTTCTGTTGCTGGGCCAAAGATTGAGTGAAAGTGAGCTGACAACAAGGAGGCAGAGCAGTTTGGATCCAGTAAAGTCTATTTCTTCATATTGATGGGAAGCAGTTGATTCATCATTATTGTTATTGTGACTTAACAAGTCTCGCTTCTGAAATCTTGCATCACATCCACATTATTGAAATCAGCTTAATATTTTGGTTTTTACGTTACATCACAAGTAATTTAGCAGACTCAGACTTACAGTGAACTAACTACAGGGAAGGTCCCAGGGTTAAGTACCTTGCTCATGGGCACAATAGTGGCAGACCTGGTATTGAACTCACAACCATCTGGTGTTGTATTTGAAACCGGACCACTAGGCCATCATCACCCATTCAGAGGGTTTGTGGATATATTTCTAGTTTCCAGCACTACGTTCTGTTTGCTCAGAAAAGTTAAAGCTCAACGATCACATGTGCTTCTTGCTTACAGGTCTATTTGATTCATTTACATTGAAGTTCCATAAAATATTGAATAGCTTTTATTTATCTTCTTGTCAGCCGTGTTGACAAAATAATAAATACTGTTAAAATAGTCCCACCATGGGACCCGGGCTCATTAAACATTACCGCTTTATCCATTTGGGGAGCCAGCTCAGTTAGGTCCATGGCCCATTTTATGTCCTAAACTCATGTGTAATGAGCTCAGTGCTTTAGAATACATGGAGCAGTTATTTAAAGTATCTTCATTGCTTAAACATATTATGTAGCACAGCTGCAATGGCTTTGTGCTTGTTAGAGGCCTTAACCACTTCACATTTACATTTCAGTCGATCAGTTGACACTTTTATCCTGAACAACTGAGGGCAACAGAGAATAATCTTCAAATCCAAGATCCCACTTGGATTCCACGTGGGACACCATGAAAACAAGAAACCATGAAACAGTTTCCTTCTGTGCCGTAAATTAGTAGACTGGTAACTGCAGACATCTCTGCAGGTGTTCAAAAGTCACCATAGCAAGAATTGTTACTAACACAGAGCCTTTTTTCATTTTGTAAGATATAGCTTTATCCACAGTATCATCTATAATTGTGTATCAAATATGCTCTAATGGCCGTATTATATTACATAGTTGCCCTACTTACATCAATATGTTCTTTCTCTTGTATTCTTATCTATAGCAGTTTTTACGCTGCTTCTGTAACGTAGATGCCCCATGGGCAATCAAACCACTAAGTTTCAAACTAATCTTATCTAAAGGGGAACGATGAGAGACTTTATACATTATATACAGTATTTACTAATGTTCAGATATTATCTGGAAGGCTTTCTTCAAAGAACTCTGCATGCAGATATTTGTATCTCAGCCTCAAATATAACTATGTTCACCTAATTTTAGACAAAGTGTGAAATACAAAGTCATGCCTTGCCAATTTAATACACACTCTGAGACAGTGTAAAAATATATTATTTTTGGACAAATTGTGTCAAATAAATTATTGTGAGGCAGCTGGTTACACAAAAAAAGCCCTGTGTGGTATTTCCCCACTTGGTGAAAAATGGATGCTGTCAAAATAACGTTAGCAGCTCTTCTATGCTCTTTAGTAAAACTGAAAAGCTACCATTTGAACAAATATGTGACAAGTCGCTACAAAATAACAGTCTGTTATCATGTAACCATCAAGTCTATTTTTAAGACCCCTTCAGTCAGCTGGAAACATTAAAAAGTCAGACCAACTCACAGAGATAACCTTGTCTTAAGTAGCTGGATGGCTGATAAAATCATCCAGGGACTGTAGGCGAAATCGAGCGTGGCCTAAAAATGAGAAGCCATCTTTTTTCTACCTCTGTCTGAACTCAAGAACCCATTTTTGGAGTGGTAAACTCTCTGCTACAGTTGAAAGTAGGAAAAAAAAGTGCCAACCTCCAAATCTACTTCCAGTGGTCAGCACCTCACTACGACCCTTGGTGCGCGTTACTTTTCTAGTATTTTATAAATCTGCTAGGTTTAGAGTGCCGTATGAGAACAGGAAGCATGACAGGCAGAGCAACAGTAACTGAATAATTTATTTTTTATTCCTATTATAAAGGCAATCTAAACTTTTTGACCTGAATTTCATTCTGCCTACCTTTCCACATTTCAGGAACATGCAAAAAGTTTTTACTAGCGTACTGTATATATTGTGAGTAACTTCAGAAAGCAGTGGAGGTATTTCCGTCTCCCTGTGACCTACCTTTGGCCCGACAAAGCATTTGATAACCACAGCAGATTCAGTTTGCGAGTGTTTAGCAGTCAGAAGAATAACTGTGCCTGGTAGGGAGTGTGATGTTGTCAGTTCTAAAGCTCAGTGAGACACACAAATGTGGTGCGGTAAGGTATATGTGTGTGTCTCTTAAGGTGCTTTGTGTTAGTTTTGCTTTGCCGAGCACCGCTTTGGTTTCACACAAGTCTGTCATCTTCTTTGTCTCAGTCGTCTGTACTTCTCTTCTGAGTATGTTATCCCCATGGCTTCTTTCTGTTGTTTTCCTCATTCACCCCTTCCCATCCTATCTCCCTGTCCTATTCTTATAAATTAAATGCCACAGGTCAGGTCACAGGGTACAAACCAGTACAGCCGTCTTTGCTGTTGAATAAAACACAAGCCATTGCGGTGTCAACTGATATCACAGTTTACAGGTTATTTTATAGGCTGTGTATTATTTATGACCATGAACTGTAAAAGCATGTCCTAGCAAAGTAATTAATCTACTGTTGCATTATGAGTCAAATAAAAGCTTTTTCATCAGATTTGGCAGATTTTTGAGAAGTCCAATCTTGCCTCATTTAAAGATCACTAGAACTGTTCAATGTGGTGAGCAGTATGTGGCATGTGTAGATGGATATACATTTAAGTACATCTGACACACCAACTACCAGTTAAAACTGTCTCAATGGATGAGGCAGTTAGTCGCATTTAAAAAAAACAAAAAAAAGTTAATTTGGATCCAGCCCCGACTGGGTGAAGCACAACAGGCCTGGACCGTTTAACAATTGCCACAAAGTTTTCTTCAAATGGCTGACCCAATAAGCAGCAGCATTGAATTATTTCAACCGGAAGTGAAAATTAAAGATTCTGCTGAATTCCATGCCTCAGTGACAGAGGTCCAAAAAATTACCCAGTGCAGAGACCAAGACTGTGTTCAGAGGTGGTGGGGTAGTGTTGGTTATGGTTATGTTTTTGAGATTATTGATAATCAAGGTCACACTCTATAGGTCAAGGTAATAACAAAGTGCAAAGTGTACGCTCCAAAAAGCTCAACCCGAATCTTACCTGATCTTCGCTGGAAACTATTCAGAGATAAAAATCTCGAGTGAAATATTCCCTCCCACCCGTAGCACACTGATCCCTTATATACAGCGGGCAAACTATGTGACCATGCGAGACAAGGGCTACACTTCTCCTCATCCCTCACTTCCGAGTCTAGCTGGAAATGATTGGACGGAGGGAGAGCTGCCAGTCAGATGCCTTGTACCCCCAGCACCCCGAGCTGTGATTGCAATGGTCAAATGCGGGTGTAAGGGAGAATGCAAAGGGAACTGCTCCTGTGCAAAGAATGATCTAGCTTGCACACTTCTTTGCAAGTCCTATGCAGAAGGTTGTAGCAACCAGAAAGATTACCATATGGATGAGGAAGAGGAAGAGAGCGAGGATAAGGTTGACTGAAACAAATAAATCTTGACCTCGACCCCGCGTGTGTGATTTTCACTTTGAAACTATCACTAAATGACTCATCAATGCCAGATAATACATTTGACAGTAAAACAAACCCAAAGATTAGATTTAGCCAAAATATTGCAATTTTGGGGTTATTTGACCTTGACCTATAGAGTGTGACCTTGACCACCAATCATCTAAAAAACATTACCAATCAACTCAGCACCCCTAACAACCCAATAGTAGACACCAAGAGTGTCATAATCAAACCATGTGATGCTGAGATATGCAACATTCATTGTTCAGATGGCGGCCGTTTTTGGGTTTGGCCCAAAACGAGTCTTAATGGGGTCGAAAAACCTGGACCCTATGATTTTCTTATTATTCAACCCCTAACTCAATTTAAGCAAATAAATCTCGCCATTTTACACGTCAGCCTCCACTATGATGGTTGACAGTTGTTAACACTAAGGTAGGAACTGAAGCAATGAGCCAACTGAGGCGGAGACGAAAACTGAAAGCAAAGAAACATGGATGTAAACAATGTAGGTTACAAATTCCTCCAATTCTTTTGGTTTTGCAAATGCTTTATGCGGAAGAAAATGTATTCATCCTGTTTATTTAGGCTTCAAAGTTACAAACAAGACATTTTGATGGGAAAAGGTGAATGTAACCAATAGCTTTGTTTGTGTAAGGTTCGCTGGAACTGATAGAACTGAACCCAAAAGCACGACACAGAGATAGGCAGAATACAATATAGTTCAGTTTACTCAGTAATCCAGGCAGGGTCAAATACCGGTGAATCAGTCCAAAAGGCAAACAAATCCAGTAAGGGGCAGGCAGAAGAATCGGAGTCCAGAAACAGGCAGCAGGGTCAAAACAGGCAGGTCAGGAAAACTAAACAGGTAAACTAGACGATCGCTGGAAAGCTTGGCAGGAAAACACAAGACAATCTGGCAGGGAACAAGTGGGAGAGACCTGGTATATATCCTCTGAGAGAACTGATGAGGGAATGAGAAGCAGGTGAGGAGATGGGCTGTGGAAACCAGGTGAGGGGAATAAGTTGATTGCAGGCAGTGAGGATGAACCAGGATCTGAAATGATAAGAGAATTACTGACAAGGTAAAACCAAATGAAAACAAACTAATAGTGGGTGGAACACATGACAGTTTGTTTCCAATAACAAAATCTCACCAGGGAACCTTTACATTCCTCAAACTTAATTCTTACTTTACATAGTATAATAATATCCTATTGCAATGTACACTTGAAATGTAATGTACATACAAAAGTAACACATTTTATAGTTTGTATATTTTGTGTACAGCATATGGTTGGGATGGAGTGCGACCAGTATGTGAGCCAGAGTCGGTTGATAAGGAAGTGGTGCTACTCTGGTGTCACTTCGTCCCTTTCCTCTTTATCACCACAATCATCACTGTCTCTCAGGGTTTCCGCTGTCTCGGCCTTTCCTCTGACCTCCACATGACTCAGCAGAGTGGAGGTGAAAGGCTACAGTGACAGAAGAGTTGACATCCCAGAAGTGTTAAAAAAAAACTCTTGTGGATCGTAATGTTGTCGGTTTGACTTTTTCACAACCTTCACTTATGTTCTTTGACGTAATTGTTGACATCTGGATCCCAGTATGTACAAACTACTGCTCCTCGGCGGGCTGATGCTCTTTGATTGGAATGTGTGATCCCACTGAGACGCTGAGGAGCCTGCAATAGACATCCTGGAGCTGTACTGCTGGGGGCTACAACGCTCTCTGTGGATGCTACACGCCAACAATCATTATGGAAGTGCAGTAGGTTGTGCAGTAGGTTGTATGACTGTAATGGGCTTCCTCTGGGGTCTGATTCTCACAGCTAGAGCCTCTAGCTAGCTCCTGTATTTCATACCAGGGGGTCTCTGAAAATAAACAAATAGTATAGTTCAACTAACAATCTGTTTTAATTAATCAATTAACTACTGAGACTATAATCAAACAATAATGAAAATGTGATTAGAACACCTTTTTCACATCTAATGAGCAAAATAAAAAGAATACTTTTCATTCAAGATTCATTTATCAAAGTAGTTGTAGTAGTAATTTTTTGTTGATCGACTAATCATATAATCATTGTTTCAGCCACATTTTAATTCAATAATGCAGGCTGACCATGAAAAATAGAAATTTCTTTTTTTTTCTTTTTTAAACTAGAAAGGTTATTGATTAGTCTATTAACAGAAAAGTCTATAGCAGATTTTATACTTCTTATTGTTTAATATTTCAATACTTTCAGATTTAAGGTTTTAACTGAATTAATACACTTTTTTTTAATATTTCAATTTATTTACAAGATGCTGCATATCGCAATGTTTGGATTTCACATTCTGCAGCATTATGTGAAGAAGCCAATTGGGTCATTCTTCCGGTTAAAACTGAAAAAGAATGTTAGTTGTTGTTTTGTTTTTTTTATTACGTGTGGAGTGACTTTTCTTGTTTAAAGCCACAGTAAATCACAAATCATGTATTCAACTCACCCACCCTGGCCTGATTCGACAATGAGATGGTAAAATGATCTCAAGCTTTTGGTAACACTATGACACTGAATTAGAAATATTGCTTGTCAGTAAAGCTGTGAACATGAACATCTTGTGAGCTGATATAAGCAGTATTCATGTCCCGTTTGCACGAAGGCCTCTTTTTAGGTGATGCATTATTTTTGATGCACGTAGCAGATAAGCTCCGAGCACGCTATGAGCTAATCTTGATTAGCATGTTGAATAAAGAACACAAAACATTTGTCATAGTCTATTCCTGTCCAACAGCTGAGTGTGACTCAGTTTCTAGCATAATGGCTATACAAAACCCAGAGGGACAATGCATCGAAGAATGTGAGACGCAAAACAAAAGCATCGGTTGTACGGGAAGATGGTCTGATTTTGAGTTTGACAAACATGAGCTCTGACAGGAGTTTTGAGGTAAAATTGAGTTATCAATGGAAAGATGTAAACAGGAGTTAGTGCGAGTGTGATCGTGCCTTTATGGTGAGTTTACAGATAATGTGTATGATGTGGTTCCAACACACCCTGATGAGTCGGCCAGTTCTCTATCTGCTTACATACCTCCAACTCTGGTGCAGGTATGAAAACAACAGTAGACTTAGATACATAACTATGCTCAGGAACCTGTGCCTAATTAAAGGTATAGTCCAGATAGTTAGCTTTGCCAACAAGGTCATGTTTTCTGCAGCCTCCTTGCCGGAGGTTATAAAAGATGCTAACTACACTTACCATTCTGATACATTGTAGATTTTGGCGCTCACCGGACTCTTCACCTGAAAAACATGTTTGACTGAATCCCTCCGATGTTTCCTCTAATGGAGAAAATAAACCAGGTTCCGAAACTATCACTGTAGATAATACCAAAGAGTTAGAGAGAGTAGATGTGCGTAAAGCCCCTTTTCTGGGGGGGGGGTTAAAAGGTTTAAGCTCCTGACCATTAGCTTAAAATATTTAAGCTCTTGGGTAGATTCAAACTATGAATATCTTTTTAATTCCCTTCTCCTAATGCCCTGATCACTTTAACCCCGCTCTTGAACTCTGGTTCCTTCATAACACCTGAGCATGTCAGGTATCACCTAAAATATTCTGTCTGTGCTTCCTCTCAGTCAGCTCACCGACTGTAATCATTTGCATACTTTGAGACAGATTTTGAAAATCTTCACTGCTGGCTCCCTCTCATTGCTTTAAATCCACATTCATCACAAGCTAAATGAACTGCTGTGGATTCACCCTGTCCTTTTAGATTGTTTAGTCGTAATGACAGTGTATTAACAGATGCTCTGGCAGAGGAGAGGAAGAGTGGGGAGAAGATAGTTTCCAAAGAGCCCTGTTTTATTAATGTTAACACGGTGACTGGGCAGAATGATCAGTCTCCTTCAAGCATACATAATTACTATAGCAGCCAGAGAATCAGGGATATGGAGGAAGAGAGAGAAAGGTCCAGACAGGTGCAGTGAGGTGAATAGCACCCGGGAAATGAAGCTCCATTAAGTTTGTCATCAGCAATACGCCACCCGAGGTCACCGCAGAAGATGACCCTCCCTTTTTCTTCTTCCTTCTCCCTCCCTCTCTCTCTGTGTGCCTCTCTGGCCTAATTGTTTGTGTCATTCCATCTCATATTATCATCCTGCCTCTCGCCCTCCCATCACTTCTGTATTTAAAAGCCTCTCTTTCCATAAGGCCGATTAAAAGTGGAATGGAGCATGTACTTAACCATCTCTCTTCCCCAGTTCTTGCCCTGCCCGTCTCTGTATTTAATATGCATGGCTCCAACCATTAAGGTGAATGGAGCACTGTACTGCAGTGTACCTCAATCCATCTCTGAGCCCATTACGCCTACACAATAAGGAATGCTTTAAATCAAAGCCTCACTTTGGGAGAGGCGGCCCAAAATTCGATTTATCCGATAATGTAAAGGAAGTGAATTTTCATGTATAAAGTGATGTAGATAACACTGAGAGTAGAGCATGGGACTATACATTTAAATAGAGTGCTATTACCCTGATATGGCGACAAGGTTTAAGATGATTCAAATAAATGCATAGTAGTCGATAGATTTCATATTATCCATTAATTTAAAAGAACAATGTATTCCTGTGTGGAGTTAATTTTTTAGAGGAGTGAAAGTTCCAACATATTGTTTTATTCAGCATGATAATAACTGTGTGGGGCCCCTATTTGATTAGAGTAAAGCCTACATGTCTAGAAGGCTGCTTTCCATCCCAAAAAAGAAAAGAAGGAAAGTCAAAGTAAATGTTACCAAAAGATTTTTACAAGGGCATCTGCAACTAAAATGATACAGATACACTTGAAATGGCGAAACTGCTCTTAAAACCCATTGTGTGATTTTTGTTCTGCTAAATATTTCTTCCAAAAAAATGTCTAACATCCTATTTAATTAGGATTCAAATACCAGGAGTTGAGATCCAGACTGGGAGTTTCCAAATTTACCTTCCAAAGCCTGGGATGTACGGGACAAATAATTATTCTCCAAACTTTACTAACACTACCTTGCAAATGTTGAAGATAAACACTTAAGTCCAACCAAGAAATGTGATTATCATGATAATAACTGGATCAACCTGCAGTGGCTTCTTCCACTTACTTTTGATCCATCCATCCATCGTCTACTGCTTATCCAGGGTCGGGACCCCAATCTTCCTTTCTCCGGGCCACATCCTCCAGCTCCGACTGGGGGATCCTGAGGCGTTCCCAGGCCAGTGAGGAGATATCATTTCTCCAACGAGTCCTGGGTCTTCCCCAGGGTCTCCTCCCAGCTGGACGTGCCTGGAACACCTCCCTAGGGAGGCGCCCAGGTGGCATCCTTACTAGATGCCCGGACCACCTCAACTGGCTCCTTTCAACGTAAAGGAGAAGCGGCTCTGCTTCGAGTCTCTCACGGATGGCTGAGCTTCTCACCCTATCTCTAAGGGAGACGCCAGCCACCCGTCTGAGAAAACCCATTTCGACCGCTTGTACCCGTGAGCTCGTTCTTTTGGTCATGACCCAGCCTTAATGACCATAGGTGAGGGTAGGAATGAAGATCGACCGGTAGATTGAGAGCTTTGCCTTCTGGCTCAGCTCTCTTTTCGTCACAACGGTGCGGTAAAGCGACTGCAGTACCGCCCCCGCTGCTCCGATTCTCTTTGAGTCGAGTTGACTTCAGTATTTCTGGACGGATCTCATCGACCCCGGCGGCTTTGCCACTGTGGAGTTGTTTGACTACCTCAGTGACTTCAGTCAGGGAAATTGACGATGATCCCCCATCAGCTTCCAGCTCTGCCTCTACCATAGAGGGCATGTTAGTCGGATTCAGGAGTTCCTCAAAGTGCTCCTTCCACCGGCCGATAACCTTCTCAGTCAAAGTCAGCAGTTTCCCACCCTTACTGTACACAGCTTGGATGGTTCCCCGTTTCCCCCTGCTGAGGTGCCGGATGGTTTTCCAGGGTTAGGGTTACCATGGTGCCTACCGAAAGTCCTTCTCCATAGCTTCTCCGAACTTCTCCCACACCCGATAGAATCCACAGTTAGGAAACAGCAGGGAAGTAAACACACAGAGAGAGAGAGAGAGAGAGAGAGAGAGAGAGAGAGAGAGAGAGAGAGAGAGAGAGAGAGAGAGAGAGAGAGAGAGAGAGAGAGAGAGAGAGAGAGAGAGAAACAGCAGGGAAGTAAACACACACAGAGAGAGAGAGAGAGAGAGAGAGAGAGAGAGAGAGAGAGAGAGAGAGAGCGCATATATGTATATATATATAGCATATATGTTTTGTCTCTGGGAATAAATACACAAAGATGAGGATTTTAATAATGTATGTGCATGCCCCCCCCATCACCAAACACTGACATTACATAACATTACATCTTATCCCTAAAAAGAGACAAAATGTGTGAGAAAGAAGGTGGAATGGAGAACAGAGAATGGGGAAAGGGTCAGCAGGAATCAAAAGAAAAAATAAGAGTAACATGTAACAGGATCAATGGAGAGTATGAACAACAGACAGGAAAGTAGGGAAAACGGTGAGGCAGGCAGAAAGATGAATAGTCAGACATGTTGGTCCAGAGAGGGAGAGACAGAAAGAGTGCAGGAGATAATAAATGATTGTAAATGATCCTTTATAACTGTGCAGAGTGCAGCACTCAGCATTCTGTAAACTGATGAGCCATGGAAGGTGGTGTGTGTGTGTGTGTGTCTCTGAGAGAAAGGCAGTATTCACAGTTATCCTTCAGCCCCTGTAGATTCCTTTCCTGCCTGATACAATTACTTTACTGTTTTGTTTCATAGTGAGAGAGTGAGAGATGGAGATAGAGAGAGAGATAGCCTGTCTGTCTGTGCTCGTTCCTGTCTGCAAAATGTATTCAAATGTTTGATATTTCTCAAGCAATATTATATATTGTATAAGTGACATAAGTCAAGTTAGTATTAGCTGAAAGTCAAACTTTTCCAGTGTTTGTTTTTCTCTCTGGCATTGTAATTTATCAGCTTTTAGAGCACACCAGGGAGTCTGTGGTGACGAGGCATTATATTTTTTCAAATTTTTTCAAATGTTCCAAAAATTTTGAGTAAGAGGACTTCAGGGGAGTTTTTATTATGTCTTCAGTGTCATTTAATCGCATCTTATAACGTAAGACCAGAGAACATGTCTCTCTCTCCCCGTGTCTCTGCAGAGCATCTGTGATTGTCAGTAGACCCTTCATGTAAATCAGAACTAGCAGGCACGGTAGGGGTAGAGTGAGGGGAGATCATTGTTTGTCTTTTCTAAAATGGTTCACCAAATTCAATAAAGAGCCAGTTGGACCTCAAACGGTGAACATCAATGTAGAAAACTTGATGTAAATACGACATTTCTGTATTAATGTGAGCAAGGTTACGGCAGTGAGCAATGAGTCGTTAGAGTCACGTTACTCATGTACGTTTCCAAGGCCCTTTGTCACATTTAGCTTTTACTGAACTTGTCCCCCTTCTCACAGTAGCTCTACATCACTTTATCAATGAATGTGATTTCACTGTCAGTGTTGTTGGCTGATATTGTATCAGCTTAACACTGTAAGTTACCACAGTCCTCTGTTTTAGAGTTTTAGAGAACACTTTTAGAGTTGCCTTCATTCTGCTTCTGGCGGCAACACACACACACACACACACACACACACACACACAAGGCAGTGGATAAGTGGGCAGACATCAGCTCCGCATGTCCTCTGGCTAACAAGCATAACAGATAGCTGTGAACAGAAAGGACGTGTGTGTGTGTGTGTGTGTGTGTGTGTGTGTGTGTGTGTGTGTGTGTGTGTCTGTGTGTGTGTGTGTGTGTGCGTGTGTGTGTGTGTGCGAATGTGCATGTGCGTGTGTGTGTGTGTGCGTGTGTGTGGGCTTAGCCCCCCATAGTGTCACTGATATAGAAGAGTTGACAGTGAATGGATACTGGCTTTGTGGACACTGTGACAGGACCCAGGATGATTTCACTGGCTCATCTTACTTATGTGACAGTTGGACACTTTCCAAAGTTTTGACTAGACTTGTTAACAAGACCAAGCCTCTCTGGGAGCTAGAAAAAAGAAAGACAAGAGTGGTATAGTCTAGAATTGGACCAGAGTATGTGTTTGTTTGCTTCACAAAGAAATTAAGAATATAAACAGAACAACTAACTTAATTACTGAGGGTGTGATGGAAAGATATACGGCTAATTGAGATGGGAACCAGGATGAATGGATGAATGCAGTGAATGGCAGAGGAGGAGTGTCACTGTACTAAGCAGCTGTAAATACTGTATGGCTGTTGGATCAGGGTAAGCCAATCAGTAGCAGAGTAGGGTGGCTCATGCCTTTTGCCATATTGTGATATGAAGCTCTGATGAGATAATTCTGCTAAATAATTATGTCATGTGCTTCTGTTTGCCTAGAACATACACACTCTCCGTGCAACAATGGGCTTTCAGGACTATTGGACCAGTGCAGTGAATTATTTCATGATGCATTCAACTTGCCCGAGTAATTTTTCCCCATGCAAGTGTTAATGTTGAGTCCTGCCTTAGCTGTTCTAAAATCACTGTAAACCACAGCCTTTCAGGCCTTATGGCCTAACGATACAACATGTGTCCATTGTAGGCTCCTGTACATGACAGGACAAGAGAGGACACAGTTGACACGGGATGGTAGTAAACTAGTGTTACCACACACTCAAACACAGTTGCTGATGACATCTTATTACGTCTTTATGGGGATAATGTAGAAAAATCTTTGATTTGATTCCTGTAGAACAGGCTTTTCTACTTCATTAGCAAGTGGGCCAAAAAGGAAAATCACTTAGGATTCGTGGGCTACACTTAGCTTCCAACTTGTAATTAGATTTTTTGATTTTTGATGTGTTTGCTAGAGCACAAGTATGAACACAACGTGGCTGTAAAGACAGCCTAGTGATGATATTTAAGGTCCAAAAAATCCCACAAAGAAACAAAGAGAGTGTAATGGAAAAACTCTGCATTGCTTTACTGCTCTGTTTCTTATCTCCATGGCTTGGTACTCATTAGGCAAATGGTACTGTGTGAAGGTATGGCCTTAAGATGACATAGGTGTTCATTGTGGGAGAAAGCAACAAGCTGTTAAGGAGGAAGTGGGGCTGTGTCAGGCAGGTAAATGCCAAACTGAGTAAAGCCAGTTCCGGTCTTAATTAACTAGTTGCAGCAGTACTTTTCCTTTACCCTATTCTTGACCCCCATGTGTCACCTGAGGTGTATGAAGATGAGACCACACTCTTCACACAGTATCATTGCTTTGTCAGAACTTTGTGCTGTATGCTCTGATCCATGAGCCTTTTTTGTTTTCAATAAAATAATCAAAGACAAACTCATTATCATTTGATCATCTTTGTTAACAGAATTTTCACCACAAGAGCCTACAGGGATTTATGTTTGCAGCCAAGGAACATAAAAGTACTGATAAAACACGGAGAAAATCCTCCCCAACAGGTAAAAGTCCAGCATTCATAACCTTACGTTAAGTAAAAGTATGAAAGTATTGGTTCACTATAAAATATGTTCAAGTGTGTGTATGTAAGTTTCTATTGCTGTATACCAATCAGAAACATTTTTGCACTGCAGTTTGCAGTGATGTTTTTTATGGATTATACAGTTATAAATAAACAAAAATATAGCAACTCAATGACTAAAACAATAATGAAACCTTGGTGTGGCCATCCAGGATGATATAATAATTTTATTCGGATGAAGCGCTTGGAACAATTAGCAAAACTTTCATTGCGGACCAGAGTGAGTTAATGAAGGGATGCCAGTTAACTTGCATAGTTTATAATAAATTGTTCATAAATGTGTGTGTGTGTATATATATATATATATATATATAATATAATATAAATATATATATATATATATATATATATATATATATATATATATATATATATATATATATATATATATATATATATATATATATTATATATATTATATTATATAATATATATATAATACATATATTTTCCTGGTCAAACTAATCCATATGAAACAAAGAGGAATTCTGACCCTATTGTTCAGTATGAACACTGCACATATGTGATTATTGCAGGGGAAAAAAGTATTAGTTCTGCTTGTACTTCTTATCCTGACCTTATTTCCACTCATAGGTGCTACAGCTAGCTTCCACATCAGCGGACAGAGTTGTTTACCACTCAACCTGAGAAGAGTAAGTGTAACCCCACTGCCTAAGACTACCAAGTTCATCCTTCAACACACACGCACACACACGCGCACGCATGCACACGCACACACACAGAGTGAGGTTTAGACAGAGGTGACCCGTTAAGGAGGCACCGGTATCTTTTAATGCTGTTAATTCCTCCAGGAACCTAACGTAACCAAACCTTTCACGGTTGAGTCAACCTGATGAACAGGTCAAGGCTAAATAGCAACAGGTTACTGTGTGTGTGTTCTCTTACTGTTCCATCTATCAGACATATCTCAATCAATCAAAAAAATTAATCAAAAACTTTATTGTCATTTCGAGCTATACAATGTACAATTCAAATGAAATTTAGTTTGTCCTGGCTTACTGTAAAAGTGAGTAAGTGGTCATAAATATTTAAAAGTGTCTTGGTGCTGATGCAGAAATATAAAATAAAATGTGTACTTAAAATATAAATGTACTATATATAAATAACATATTTACACTGTATAAAATATATACATTTAAGAGTCTTAGAGTGGAGTTCACATCACATTGCTCAGGAGAAAAGTTATTTCTGGTTCAACAGTCTGATGGATTGGAAACTGCAGAATCTGGTTGTTCTGCTCTTTATGCTGTGGAACCTCTTGCCAGAGGGCAGCAGGGAGAACAGGCCGTGAGTGGGGTCTTTTATAATATTCTGGGCTCTGGTGAGGCAGCGTTTATTTGCAGTATCTCTGATGGAAGGAAAAGACGTCCTGATGATCTGTCCTCACCACTCTCTGCAGAGACTTCCAGTCTGAGGTGTTGCAGTTTCCACACCAGGTAGAGATGCAACTGGTCAGTATGCTCTCTATGGTGCCTCTGTAGAACGTGGTGAGGATGGGAGGGGGGTGCTGTACTCTTTTCAACCGGCGCAGAAAGTGCAATCGCTGCTGTGCCTTTTTCACTAGTGAGGAGGTGGGAAGGGACCAGGTCAGACTGTTTGTGAGTTGCACCGCCAAGAACTTTGTGTTGTCTGTAGTATTCACTGCTGTACCGTTGAGGAGTGGTATGTGACAGTGCTGTTTTTTGTTTTCTCAAAATTCAGGATCAGGTTGTTGGTGTGACACCAGTCTGTCAGATGTTTCACCTCCTCCCTATAGACCAGTTCGTTGTTGTCACTGATGAGTCCACCACTGTTGTGTCGTCCGCGTACTTCAGGATGTGGTTCGTACTGAACCTGGTACAACAGTCATCAGGGTGAACAGCAGTGGACTCGCAGTCCTGTGGGGAGCTGGTGCTGAGAGAAATGGTGCTGGAGGTGCTGTTTCTAACACGCACATGCTGGGTTCTGTTGGTGAGGAAATTCAGCAGTCAGTTACACAGGGGGGTGTTGAGGCCAAGGGGTCCCATTTTGCTTACCAGATGCTGGGGGATGATAATGTTGAATGCTGAGCTGAAATCCAGGAACAGCATTCGCACATGGGTGTTCTTCTCCTCCAGGTGGTACAGGCTCAGGTGGAGTGCAGAGGAGATGGGGTCCTCTGTAGAGCGGTTTGGGTGGTAAGCAAACTGGTGGGGGGGGGGGGGGGGGGGAGTATGGAGATGATATGGTCCTTGACCAGATTCTCAAAGCACTTCATCATAATGGGGGTGAGTGCTACCGGCCAGTAATCATTCAGACAAGTGATTGGGGATTTTTTAGGTACTAAAAAGGCACTGGAACAATTTAATAACTAAAAAGGCTGCTGACTTGAAACATGACGGAACAATAGCCTGGTCCAGCGAGTTGTTCAAGATGTCCGTGAGGACATGGGCCAACTGCTCGGCACAGTCCCTGAGCAACCGTCCTGGTATACTGTCCGGGCTCGCCGCCTTCCGGGGGTTAACTTTCTTCAGCGTCCTCCGGACATCAGCTGTGTCGAGAGACAGTGATTGTTCATCATGCTTGGGAACAGCTTTCATTGCAGTTGTGTTGTTTGTGCCTCAAATCGTCCAAAGTGGTTATTGAGGTTGTTGAGCAAGATTGTGTTGTCCTCACAAGGTTGTGGAGCAGCCTTGTATCCAGTGATGGTCTGAATTCCTTGCCACATGCGCCTGGTATTCATGGAGTCATTATAGAAACTCTGGATTTTTTGACCATGGGTGTGCTTTGCTTTTCTGATGGCACGGTCCATGGTTGGCTCTTTCTTATCTCAGTGCCACCACGTCACCAGATTTGTAAGCGGCACTCCGTGCCTTCAGCAAGTCACGCACCTCCATAGTCATCCAGGGTTTCTCATTGACACGTGTAATGATGTACTTGGTGACAGAGACATCTTCCATGCACTTCTGGATGTATGCAGATACCGTCACAGCATACTCCTCTACATTAATTTGATGGTTTTCAGTTGCAGCCTATTTAAACATGTACCAGTCTGTGCATTCAAAGCAATCCTGACATGGCTCCTTCAGGCCAGATCCTCACCTGCTTCACCGTGGGCTTTTCTCTGATGAGCAGGGGCCTGTATGCAGGAATTAGCATAACAGAGAGATGGTCTGATCAGGTGGGGGCGGGGGGCTGCCTTGAATGCCTTTTTAATGTTTGTGTAGGCCAGATCCAGTGTGTTTAAGCCTCTGGTTACAAAATCCACATGCTGATGAAACTGAGGGAGAACGGTCTTCATGTTTGCCTGGTTAAAATCCCCTGCTACAATAAAAACGCCCTCCGAATGTGCAGATTGCAACTCACTGATGTTCTGGTAGAGAACAGTCATTGTCTCTTTATCGGCCTTGTGTCAAATCAAATCAAATCAAATTTATTTGTATAGCCCAATATCACAAATTATACATTTGTCTCAGTGTGCTTTACAGACTGTACAGGTTACGACACCCTCTGTCCTTAGACCCTCGCATCGCACAAGGAAAAACTTCCTAAAAGAAACCCCATAATTAAAGGGGAAAAAATGGAAGAAACCTCAGGGAGAGCAACTGAGGAGGAATCCCTCTCCCAGGACGGACAGACGTGCAATAGATGTCGTGTGTACAGGATAAACAACATAGTACAAATACAACATTTGACAGAAATTATGTTGTGTTGGAAAAAAAAAAGAAATAGAAAGTATGGATGAATCCAGGAAAATGTCAATAAGGCTTCCCGGTGTCCAGCAGGACCAGGTCAGCAGGCGCTGTCACGATTCATGATCCTGACGTAAACTTTATCAGTGGCAACCTGCCACATGAGAGACAGACACTCCGGGGATGATACCCCGGATGGTGAGTTAGTAACATACTTTTACATAAATGCATACAGATAGTATTGTGTGTCTGATTTCTGTCTAGGTGAAAGGGAAAGAGTCAGCTCCTTCCGCCGGGGGGCCGGGGTTCAGGCCAACACAGCGACGATAGAGGACCAGACAGAGAGACAGGCAGAGAAACGAGTGGGGAAAGTAGTTTTGAACTTAATATATATTATAATTTAAAAACTGTATTTTTGGTGTATTAAAAAAAATAGCTCAACAGATAGATAGCAAAATGGCAAGGTGGCTGCTTCCCCCTCTGAGAGACCCTGGTTATTCGAATGCAAGCCCAAGAGTACGTAAAAACCAAAAAAGCAGGCCAAATAAGTGCCAAGTTAAAAGTGCTAAAATAATCATGCCAACACGACATGCAGAGATAAACTAGCAATAAGACAAATACAATCAATGTTGTAATATCATATTCAATAATGGGGGGAGGATTATAGGAACCTGATAGGTGTGCTGTATTTGTTATACATTTCATTTATTTGTAATTTAGCCCCCTTGTTGTGGTGGTGCCAAGTTTTGCAATCCATATTTTCTCTGCTCTCTTCCTCTACCCGGTAGTTAAGCGGACGTTGTACTCGAGACCAGATATGGTAAGGCTGCTGGGGGGATGCTGTTGAAAGTGTGCTACCAGCGGGGTGGAAAGTGCACCTTTCCCAATGCAAAACAGATGTTGTTTTAATCTAGTGAGCGATGCTTTGTTTCTCAAATGTAATATTTATTGCAGGTGGTGCATGTGATAGTATATATGATATTGCTGTTACTGAGGGAAAAGGAACCCAGGGAGGAAAAGGATGCTCCTCTATGGTGATTTTGGTTAAATGTTCTGTTTATGGTGTGTGTGTGGTGGGGCTCTATCCATCCATCCATCGTCTACCGCTTATCCGGGATTGGGTCGCAGGGGCAGCAGCTCCAGTAAGGAACCCCAATCTTCCCTTCTCCGGGCCACATCCTCCAGCTCCGACTGGGGGATCCTGAGGCGTTCCCAGGCCAGTGAGGAGATATAATCTCTCCACAGAGTCCTGGGTCTTCCCCGGGGTCTTCTCCCAGCTGGACGTGCATGGAACACAACCCTAGGGAGGCGCCCAGGTGACATCCTTACTAGATGCCCGAACCAACTTAACTTGCTCCTTTCAACGTAAAGGAGCAGCGGCTCTACTCCGAGTCTCTCATGGATGGCTGAGCTTCTCACCCTATCTCTAAGGGAGACGCCAGCCACGCATCTGAGAAAACCCATTTCGACCGCTTGTACCCGTGATCTCGTTCTTACGGTCATGACCCAGCCTTCATGACCATAGGTGAGGGTAGGAACGAAGATCGACCGGTATATTGAGAGCTTTGCCTTCTGGCTCAGCTCTCTTTTTGTCACAACGGTGCGGTAAAGTGACTGTAGTACCGCCCCCGCTGCTCCGATTCTCCGGCCTATCTCTCGCTCCATCGTCCCCTCACTCGCAAACAAGACCCTGAGGTAGAAGAAGAACTCCTTCACTTGGGGTAATGGCTCATTCCTTACCCGGAGTAGGCAATCCACCACTTTCCTGCTGAGAGCCATGGCCTCAGATTTTGAGGTGCTGATCCTCATCCCAACAGCTTCACACTCGGCTGCGAACCGATCCAGTGACTGTTGAAGGTCACAGACCGATGATGCCATAAGGACCACATCATCTGCAAAGAGCAGTGATGAGATCCTCAGGTCACCGAACTGCAACCCCTCTCCTCCACGACTACGCCTCGATATCCTATCCATGAAATCACGAACAGGATTGGTGATAAAGCGCAGCCCTGGCGGAGGCCAACATTCACTGGGAACCAGTCCAACTTACTGCCGAGTATCTGGACACAACTCTCGTTTTGAGCGTACAGGGATTGGATGGCCCTCAGAAGTGACCCCCTCACCCCATACTCCCGCAGCACCTCCCACAGTATCACCCGGGGTTCCCGGTCATACGCCTTCTCCAGATCCACAAAACACATGTAAACCGGATGGGCGTACTCCCAGGCCCCCTCCAGGATCCTTGCGAGAGTGAAGAGTTGGTCCGTTGTTCCACGACCAGGACGGAATCCGCATTGTTCCTCTTCAATCAGAGATTCGACTACCGGCCGAACTCTCCTTTCCAGTACCTTGGAGTAGACTTTACCAGGGTGGATGAGAAGTGTGATACCCCTGTAGTTGGCACACACTCTCTGGTCCCCCTTTTTAAATAGGGGAACCACCACCCTGGTCTGCCAACCCCTAGGCACTGTCCCAGACTTCCACGCAATGTTGATGAGGCGTGTCAACCAAGACAGCCCCTCAACAGCCAAAGCCTTCAGCATTTCTGGACGGATCTCATCAACCCCTGCGGCTTTGCCACTGTGGAGTTGTTTGACTACCTCAATGACTTCCATCAGGGAAATTGACGATGATCCCCCATCAGCATTCAGCTCTGCCTCTACCATAGAGGCGGATTCAGGAGTTCCTCAAAGTGCTCCTTCCACCGGCCGATAACCTTCTCAGTAAAGTCAGCAGGGTCCCACCCTTGCTGTACACAGCTTGGATGGTTCCTCGCTTCCCCCACCCAATCGATCATTGACCTTTGGCCTAGGGTGCTCTGGTACCACGTGCACTTATGAGCATCCTTATGTTCGAACATGGTGTTTGTTATGGCCATTCCATGAATAGCACAGAAGTCCAACAAAAAATGACCGTTCGGGTTTAGATCAGGGAGGCCCACCAGGCGCTCGCTGTCGGGCCCTCCCTCTGGACCTGGCTCCAGACGGGGGCCCCGGGCTTCCTCCGGGCAGGGTCTCTCTTTTCCTTTCCCTTTTTTTCATGAAGTCGTTTTTGAACCATTCTTAGTCTGGCCCCTCGCCTGAGACCAATTTGCCTTGGGAGGCCTTATCAGGAGCACTAGGCTCCAAACAACACAGCTCTCAGGTTCATAGGGACACACAAACCTCTCCACCACGATAAGGTGATGGTTCCCAGAGAGGCTCTGGTGGGGCTCTATGACTGGTGAATTGAGAGTGGACTAAAATGTTTTGTAAGCTTTTGTTTTTCCTAAATGCTGAAATGATTCTATGTTGTTGAAAAACTGAATGTTATGGTTGTATATTGATGGTGCAGTGGAGACAAATGGAATGATCTGCTGGGGGTCCGTGGGGTTGAGATGAGGTTGCAGTTGATTAAGTGGGTGGGTGATGAGCAGATTTGGATGGCTTCCACCTTCAGGGTAGGGGTTAAGATAATGGTAATGGTTAAGGGGTTGGGGAAGCTGTAGGTGAGGCCTGGCTATCCTGGAAGTAAGGGCGAGTAGGAGAAATGCCAAAGAGGAGTTTTTTTATTGTACATAAGAATCTTTTGGTGTATCCTCTGTGTGTGAGACTATTGAAGAGGGTACGTGTAGATGTTTGAAAGTCTGAAAATTTAGATGAAATGCGGTAAAGTCTAATAATTCCTTTAAATGTATGTTTTGGGACAGATTGTTTGAGACGTCTGCTGGGGGCCGATACGTATGCAGGGCCTGTCTATCTGTTCTAATAAGGTGCTGGGTTCTGTGATCTAATTGGGACATCGGGGGTTCACAGTCGGAGGGGTGTGTGAATGCTTTTGGATTGGATTGTGTTTTGGAATGAAAATAATCAGTGATTTTAAGTTATCTATGGTATTTATGAAGGTCCCTTTGAGGTTCCTCCCAGTCGTGATTTGATGGGCATGGAACAAATGGTAGCCCCATCTCCAATAGCTGCTGCTGTGGTGTGGACAGGGTGAATAATTTGGACAGCTTGAGAATATTGGAACTGGAGCCCCACCCCAAGTGAAGGTTGGGAAGACAAGATGTCGAGCAAGGAGGTTTGAACGATGGGTTATGTGGGTATGTGTTATGTACCGGGTTGGGTTTATTTGATATTGTAAATTTAATTGATAACTCCAGTTCTCAAAGATCAGTTTGGCTGTGTGTGCTGTCCAGTGAATGTTATCCAGTTCTGTGGTGAATGTGTCATGTGGAAGTTCTATAAGAGAGTAAAAATGTGTTGTCATTGTATTATTGATTAGTTTAAGGTTCTGCTGTTGCTTTTCGGTGAGTGGAGGGGAGAAATTAATGATGGGAAATTTTAAAGCTGCATTTGGAATAGTGATTTTGGCCTGTTTGAAAAGTGCTCTGAGTTATTTGATGGTGTGTCTTTACTGTTTATTCCAATGGAAAAGATGACAATATTGTTTAATGGATTGGGGTGAGTTTTATCGCAGATTTTTAGGAAGTGGTATGCAGTGGCACTGAGATAGCTGTCGAGTTGTATTTTCCGGTTGGTGTGAGCCGGTATTCGATTAATGTTGGAGTCATCTAACACCAGGACTGGCTTATGTCCCTTGAAAGACTAGTTCTGGAGTTTTCTTTGTGGTCTTGCGATATGATACGTGGGTTTGTACTTTACTGGGAAGGAAAAGGTGAGTTGTGGTGGGGGAGATAAGGGACCCAGAAGGCTTTGGTTCAGGTCCATGGGTGGGATGGCACCCGGGGGAGACCGTACGGACAACACGATGCCAAAGGATGTTTCAGTGGAGGTTAAGGGTTAGGGGTTAGAGTTAGGGTTAGGGTTATGTGCTTAAAAGCATATTTTCTTTGATGATTTTTGTATAATTGTCAGATTTGACATTTACATTGTGAGAGTGCTGCAAGATAGAGTCCCAGAAATTAGTTAGCCTTTTAAAAACATGAGACATTAAAGGTTGTCGGGGACATTAAACTTCATCACGCCGAACACGGGAGACTCATCTACTCAGTCATGCGACCCTGGTGTAGTTTGCTTATATCCTAACGTTATCTTTTTACTTCTGGCAATTGTTGTTTTCTCTTACTACATTATGTAAATGTAATTTGTCTTTTTTCCCCCCTTTTGCTTGTGTGTTTGAGAGAGAGATTAAAAGAGGCTTTAAATTAATTAAAGTGAATAGAGTGAATTTATTTCCAACCCCAGTAACCTTACAATCCGGCTGCATGGAATTAACCTCATGTATCCTCAATCTATGCCACCATTAGACTACATGTGCAAACACATGCAAACACATACACAAACATGCACGCAGCAGTTCCCAAACAGTAAACACCCTCATGGTAATCTGTAGTCATGTGGTCCGGTTGATATTTAATCTGTTGTGTAGTTCGTTTATATCCTAACTTTTTACTTCTGGCAATTCTTGTTTTCTCTAATACTACATTGTGTAAAACGAAACGAAAAACGAAAACATATTCCCGCCCCCATTTGCTTGTGTGTTTGAGAAAGAGGGAGACAGGAAGTGAGATACTAATAAGAGAGGCTTTAATATAATTAATTTACTTTCTAATCCTAACCCCAGTAATTTTACAATCCGGCTGCATGGAATTAACCTCAGGCATCCTCAATTTATGCCACAATTAGGCTGCATGCACAAACACACACACACACACACACACAGACACAGACACAGACTGTGTGCATACTGCATACACAATGGGATGAACTTGAAATAGCAGTTCCCAAACAATAAATACCCTCATGGTAATCTCTAGTAATGCTGTACGGCTGATATTTAATCTGACCTTTGACCTGACCTCTGTAGCTGATCAGTAGTGTGATACTCCGCTCTGTGGCCCTGTGTTGAATTGCAAATCAGATGACCGGAGAGCATGTACACTCACTGTGCACACACACACACACACCGAAGCTTACTGTCATTCAGGACAATGCAGCTCTGTTGAAGTGTTAGCATGGAGCTAATGATCTCACAGGTTTCTTATCACTGACATACATAAGTGTCACTTCAACCCTCTTTTTTGCTAATTTTGTTTTTTACATATACTTAGAGGTACCATAAATACACACACATCAGTGGAGTGAACTAAACAACCAGTTTAAATTTACCCATTGCCATTGCATCCAAGTGCAATTTATGATGTGTTTTTTTGGGGTAAACAAAGTTGGACACCTAAGGGTTAGTCAACTCAGAGTTCAGAATTAGGTTCAGTGTTGGATAAAAAAGAAAGGCCCTCGGTGGGTTTACTTTCCACTACATTCACAACACGTTCACTACAAACTACCCTGGGCAGAAACCTGTTCCTCTCCCTGTGGGCTGCTTGTTGATGACTGGACAAACTGAGTTTCATTATGCTGCAGAAAGGCTTTGGTTGTGTCCACATGGCCATTTATCATGACAACATGACCACCAATCAAACAGGATTAAAAGTATTTTGATTTAATTAACTGTTTTCCACTTTGATCAATTCTTCTTTTCCCACTTTATGTTAGCCATATTGCCCACGCTCATGTTTGTGGGGCTTATATTGTGTGTTTGTTAATTGATGAGTTTTTGAAAATGTGTCAAGCCCACACATATATTAAAGCTTAGAGTTACCTCATTAGTTAAACAGCTTGAAAAGCTCATGCGGGGGCAGTGTGTGTTTGTGTTACTGTATGAGGCACAGAGCGACTTGATTTGAAGACTTTTATTCCTTAAGTGCTTAAAAAGTCTTAATGTCTTGTTTTATGCCTCTTCTTTGATGAACGAATCTGTCTGCCGTGTTTTGCATTCACTGATTTAAGCTGTGGTGGCATTCGGGGAAATCAAAGTGACTGCCTGATCAGAAATTGCTGTCATAAAATGTTTTATTAAATTAAGTTGTTGCAGCTTGAATTCCGGAGGGAGGGAACAAAAAAAAAAGAAATCATTGATTGTGATATAGCTGCCCTGGAATCCCAGGTGTTCGAGTCAGCTCACTGCTTCTGGTTTGATCTAAAAGCTTCTTACAGTGTCGGTGCAATAGACAGTTTGGCTGAGTTCTTAAGTTTGTCATGTACAGATATACAAGTATAGTCTGTGTTTCTGGTAATGCAAACCCCAGGGAACAAATTACTAATCACACAGTGTCGGCAGCTGACAGCTGTTACACCTGCAGTAATGCTGGTTCTTATGTAATATTTGATGTAATAGGTTTGTGTGGCCCAAATGTTGACAGTGAGGATATTTTCAGATGTTGGTTTTTAGAGATTTAATCAGTTTATTGATCATCATGTTTATTTTCACTGTGGTGTGTGCTCTCCTCTGTACTGAAGTGATGTTGCTGATGTTGAGCACATTACTGAGTGCCTTGGACTCTAGTTTTCCACAGTGGTAAACTGGTAGTAATGGTCAATAATGCCACAGAAGCACTTGTTGCCCGTTTCCTGGAAAGGACATACGGTAAAATTAGACACTCAATAGCATATTACTGATACCATATGAGGAAAAAAAGCTACTACTTCTATACAATATGGTAAGATAAGTTACAATTAATTAATTAGTGAAAAGGTTTAGATTTAACATGGAATTATACGTTACTATTTCGTAAAATGTTATATTATTCATATATTATTTGTGTTTCTGTGTCTGAGATTACTTCATTTAATTCCATGTTTAACTTGTTGGTTGGGAAATATCATGGGCTCATTGGCCTGGTTTGAGAGGAGGTGTGTCTAGGATGACAATCATTTCCCTTTATTATTAAACCGTTGTGCTATATCTTTGTGGCAATAAAACCTTTGAATATATAATAAATCATACAGTATATTTGCCCAAAAACCTTGGCCACCATGTGCCTTATGAGCATATCTGGCTTTACACAGGAATTCAGCAATGCAGAAATTCTTCTAAATAAAACAATATATTGAGAGTGTCATATTACTGCATTGGTATATGACTATTTCTGTGCGAGCAGCATGTTCTATGTAGGTACTACAAACAGTATTAACAACACATGCAGCTGTGTCACAGACAATTGTAGATTTTATGTAGCTCAGAAACAGAACTCGCCTAAAGCCAGAGACAACTGTGCCAAAACTCCATTGTTATACTCTTGTCAAGAGACACTGTCTGGAGCTGTTCCTGTCACTTCATATAGGAGAATGACTCTGTGGATTCAGGTTGTTTGCTTCTGCCTTTACACCCAAGTGACTTTTATTTTAAAACCCCACTAACGGCTCTGAAGCAGAACATGTGCAGTTCACCCTGAGTACTGTCATCTGTCCACAAAGTCAAACAATTTCTGTCGTGTGCGTCCATGTGAGCTAGTGAGCATCACAGGTTTGAATCTAGGGTTGCTCAGCATTTTCGGACTATTTTGTAGCGATGTTGCTGTGTTCTTCTGATCTCATTGCCTGAAACTTACAAAATGTTATCGATTCCACCAATTCCTGGATAAAACAAATGTTTTAGCTATTGTTACTCCCACAAAAGCTATTGAGAATAGGATTGTGATGTGAGCGACAATGAGAAACACAAGGCAAGTGGGACTTTAGGACACGGATTGGAAGCTACGCTGGGAAACGAAAGAGAGACGTGAAATACTGTTAAATAATAAATGACATTCACTAAGTCAGAATATTTATGTTATCATTAATTAGCCCGTTTCCTAACTGCGTAATAGTTATAGGAGCTCAGCTGGGACCTTCATGAAGACTGCTAGCTAACATTAGCCCTCCAGCTGTCAGAAGTTGGCTTAGAATTCGAATATTAACTTCTAACTTCTGCTGTATCCTCATTAACGCGACAATCTTCAAGAAACAGTTTGCTAATAAGCGCTTACAAAATAGTGACAGCCTCTTCTTTTGTTTACAGACCGAGCGAATTGCAACAGAGTCTCCCGATGACTGGCGTATCGTGTAGCCAATGAAATTCATAACATTTTGATACCCTACTTCAAAGTTTTCTTTTTACAAATGTCAAAGTTTTATTTATTATATTCAAGTTCAGAAAAAAATACAAAAAACTCACAATAATTTAACAATAAATATGTTTATACTTCACTTACTCTGTGTCATTACTACTGACAGGGAATATGGGTATATAATAGTTATTTATGAGCAATACAAATAATATTTATTAATAAATATTATAATATCTCCAAATTGCTCAGCTTGGAAACGCCTGGTGTTACTCTTAGAAAAACCTGTCTAATATGTTGTGTTTTTGTTCTGAAATTTGAACCTGAACTTGGTAATACTTGATGCTTTGTTCCTATTGTGTTTTCCAGCTCATACCTACCAGCTATAGCAGGGGTCAGGAACATTTTTGGCTGGGAGAGCCATAAAAGCCAAATATTTTTAAATGCATTTAATTGAGCCATATATTTAATAAAATGAAATGCAACTTTATGCATGCATTTTTTAAGTATAACACGTCTCCGAGTACTAAAAGCGCTATCGGTGTTTTATTGAACAGGTGCTCCTATAAACTAAACGTTATTTATCTCATTCATGTGCACGTTTCAGTGTTTACTGCACGGGTGTCAAGGCAATTATATCCAGCCCATGAGAAAATATATGTCTATCATATCTGGCCGGCCGGTTTTGGTAATTAAATCAATGCATGGCACAACCACGGGAAAATACATATTTGAGGAAGTAACTAAATGTGTGAATGAAATGAAACAGTGAAAAGAACGGATTAGTGGGGAGGATGCGGGAGAAGATGCAGCAGGAGACCTGTGCAAGTGTGTTAGGGAACTCAGTCACAGGAATAGTGAACTCAAAAGCAAAAATAAAATACTTTACTGCAAACAAAGTATTAAACAATAGCGCTCACAAGGAGGAATTACAAATAATCAAAGTATCAAATAAACGATCACTCACAAGGAGAACAAAGTAATAAACAAAAGATCACTCTCTAAGAGGATATCACAACAAAGACTCTCACAATGAGGAAGGGAACATTTCAAAACAAAACAGGAAGTGCACAACGAGACTAGACATGAATCTAATTACACAAAGTGCACATGACAACCACAGACTAACATGAAACTAAACAAAAGCCTGACCTAAACACTAAACATGAACATGAACATGAATACAGTTAACATAACTGACGAGACACAACAAGGTGAGCTGACGGTGTATCACTGCATCATACACCAGGAAGCGCTGTGTTGTAAAGCTCTGGAGATGGAACATGTAATAAGCACTGTAACTCAGACAGGAAACTTTATAAGACTCAATTAAGTCTTTTCCTGAGGAGACACATTCTGAACATGGCTGTGCGATGGCTGAGTCGAGGGAAAGTGCTGAAAATATTTTTCGAGTTGCGTGATGAAATCTGCCAGTTTTTGGAAAAGTGTGAGCTGGCCTTTTTGTGAGACATAACCAAGTATCTCACTGTTAAACCTTCAGCTTCAGGGCCGTGTGATCACAGACATCTATTATTACATTACATTACAGTTCATTTAGCAGACGCTCTTCTCCAGAGTGACTTACATTTAACTAAGTACAGGGACAATCTCCCTGGAGCAACTCAGGGTTAAGTACCACAGGGGTACACTAGTGGCAACCTGGTATTGAACTCCCGACCTTCTAGTGTTTTGTTTGGAAGGCGTACCACCAGAACACTAGGCCATCACCACTAGGCCACCCTACATTTCAAGCTATGTCTGTGGGAGACTCTGAAGCAGCAAGGAAACTGCGTGTTTCCAAACACTGACAAACCATCTCCATCGTTGTGTATCAGGCGGCGCATTTTGCCAATAAACTGAGCGCATTTGCCAATTTAGCAGGTCAGAAAAAAAAATTGAGCCGCTCAACAATCCGTTTGCAATTGACCTCCAGTGTAATGACACAAAGTATGTTTCCAAGCTTCATCCCCGAAACGATGCCTCAACCTGCCTTCATGCTGCTCAGATGCCTTGCATGTTTAGAAGCACATACCTGTGTGAGCAGCTTTTCTCTGTGATGAAGATGAACAAAAAAAATCTCACTGATGCTCACCTTCACTCACTGAGGGTTTCCACAGAACCCCAAACAGAGAACTGGCAGCTAAGAAAAGATTCCAAACATCTGGCTCTGACTGAATAAAAGGAGAATGTGGCCTAGTATGTTCCATATCTTTTTGCACTTTATCCAATATATCTATCCTGTTCAATAAATGTGGACCGTGTTTGGCCCACGACCTCTCTGGGAACCATCACCTTATCGTGGTGGAGAGGTTTGTGTGTCCCTGTGAACCTGAGAGCTGTGTTGTCTGGAGCCTAGTGCTCCTGGTAGGGTCTCCCAAGGCAAATTGGTCTCAGGCGAGGGGCCAGACTAAGAATGGTTCAAAAACGACTTCATGAAAGAAAGGGAAAGGAAAGGAGAGACCCTGCCCGGAGGAAGCCCGGGGCCCCCGTCTGGAGCCAGGCCCAGAGGGAGGGCCCGACAGCGAGCGCCTGGTGGCCGGGTTTGCCACGGAGCCCGGTCGGGCACAGCCCGAAGAAGCTACGTGGTGCCTCCCATCCATCCATCCTGTGGGCCCACCACTCATGGGAAAAACCGCTGGGGTTGGGTGTGCTGTGGCAGTGATGGTCAGGGACCTCGACGGACCAGACGGAATGGCCATAACAAACACCATGTTCGAACATAAGGATGCTCATAAGTGCACGTGGTACCACAGCACCCTAGGCTAAAGGTCAATGATCGATTTTGTAATCGTATCATCTGATCTGAGGCCGCATGTTTTGGACACTCGGGTGAAGAGAGGGGCGGAGCTGTCGACTGATCACCATATGGTGGTGAGTTGGATCAAGGGGTGGGGGAAGACTCTGGACAGACCTGGTAAACCCAAACGGGTAGTGCGGGTGAACTGGGAACGGCTGGAGGAAGCCCCTGTCCTGGGGATCTTTAACTCACACCTCCGGCGGAGCTTTTCAGCCATCCCTGTGGAGGTTGGGGGCATTGAACCTGAGTGGGCAATGTTCAAAACCTCTATTGCTGAAGCTGCGGTGATGAGCTGTGGTCTCAAGGTCTTAGGTGCCTCAAGGGGCGGTAACACTCGAACACTGTGGTGGATCCCGGTGGTCAGGGAAGCCGTCCGACTGAAGAAGGAGTCCTTCCGGGTTATGTTATCCGGGAGGACTCCGGAAACAGTTGCAGGGTATCGAAGGACTAGAAGGGCGGCAGCTTCTGCCGTGTCAGAGGCAAAGCAGCGGGTGTGGGAGAAGTTCGAAGAAGCTATGGAGAAGGACTTTCGGTCGGCACCAAGGTGCTTCTGGAAAACCATCAGGCACCTCAGGAGGGGGAAGCGAGAAACCATCCAAGCTGTGTACAGCAAGGGTGGGACCCTGCTGACTTCAACTGAGAAGGTTATCGGCCGCTGGAAGGAGCACTTTGAGGAACTCCTGTGGTAGAGGTAGAGCTGGAAGCTGATGGGGGATCATCGTCAATTTCCATGATGGAAGTCATTGAGGTAGTCAAACAACTCCACAGTGGCAAAGCCGCAGGGGTTGATGAGATCCGTCCATAAATGCTGAAGGCTTTGGGTGTTGAGGGGCTGTCTTGGTTGACACGCCTCGTCAACATTGCGTGGAAGTCTGGGACAGTGCCTAGGGGTTGGCAGATCAGGGTGGTGGTTCCCCTATTTAAAAAGGGGGACCAGAGAGTGTGTGCCAACTACAGGGGTATCACACTTCTCATCCTCCCTGGTAAAGTCTACTCCAAGGTACTGGAAAGGAGGGTTCGGCCGGTAGTCGAACCTCTGATTGAAGAGGAACAATGCGGATTCTGTCCTGGTCGTGGAACAACAGACCAACTCTTTACTCTTGCAAAGATCCTAGAGGGGGCCTGGGAGTACGCCCATCCGGTCTACATGTGTTTTGTGGATCTGGAGAAGGCATATGACCGGGTCCTACTGTGGGAGTATGGGGTGAGGGGGTCACTTTTGAGGGCCATCCAATCCCTGTACGCCCAAAGCGAGAATTGTGTCCGGATACTCGGCAGTAAGTCGGACTTGTTTCCAGTGAATACTGGCCTCTGCCAGGGCTGCGCTTTATCACCAATCCTTTTCGTGATTTCATGGATAGGATATCGAGGCGTAGTCGTGGAGGAGAGGGGTTGCAGTTCGGTGACCTGAGGATCTCATTGCTGCTCTTTGCAGATGATGCGGTCCTTATGGCATCATCGGTCTGTGACCTTCAACAGTGACTGGATCGGTTTGCAGCCGAGTGTGAAGCGGTTGGGATGAGGATCAGCACCTCTAAATCTGAGGCCATGGCTCTCAGCAGGAAACCGGTGGATTGCCTACTCCGGATAGGGAATCGCCCATTACCCCAAGTGAAGGAGTTCAAGTACCTCGGGGTCTTGTTCGCGAGTGAGGGGACGATGGAGCGAGAGATAGTCCGGAGAATCGAAGCAGCGGGGGCAGTACTACAGGTACTTTACCGCACCGTTGTGACAAAAAGAGAGCTGAGCCAGAAGGCAAAGCTCTCAATATACCGGTCGATCTTCGTTCCTACCCTCACCTATGGTCATGAAGGCTGGGTGATGACCGAAAGAACGAGATCACGGGTACAAGCGGCCGAAATGGACGGGTGGCTGGCGTCTCCCTTAGAGATAGGGTGAGAAGCTCAGCCATCCGTGAGAGACTCGGAGAGCCGCTGCTCCTTTACGTTGAAAGGAGCCAGTTAAGCTGGTTTGGGCATCTAGTAAGGATGCCACCTGGGCGCCTCCCTAGGGAGGTGTTCCAGGCACGTCCAGCTGGGAGGAGACCCCGGGGAAGACCCAGGACTCGGTGGAGAGATTATATCTCCTCACTGGCCTGGGAACTCCTCAGAATCCTCCCAGTCGGAGCTGGAGGATGTGGCCCGGAGAAGGGAAGATTGGGGTTCCTTACTGGAGCTGCTGCCCCCACGACCCGATTCCGGATAAGCGGTAGATGATGGATGGATGGATGGAGGTCTCGGTCTGTTCGTTAGAGGTTTTGTGTTGTGTTTGTACTTCCTGTTTTATTTAGTTAATTACCTGTTCTCTGTTGTTTCTACTTCCTACCACCAGGTGTTCCCAATCTGTTCGTTAGTGTCCTCACCTGTGTCTCGTTCCCTCTCACTTCTTGGTGTGTATATAGAGTCTGTTTTGTTTGTCTCTCGTTGCCAGTTCGTCTTCGTACTTAGATGTCAAGAGTGCCAGCATTAGTCCAGTCTTCCTGTTTCCCAAGCGTTTGATTCCCCAGCTTCCTCGACCTTGTTTCCGTGACTCGATTCTGCCCTTGCCTGATCCTTGTCTGCTGTGCTGTTACGCTGCATCATTAGCATTTCCTGCCACTTGTATTTCAATCCAATATTCTCTCTCCTTTTAGCTCTAATTTTGGCCTCTGCTAACTCGTGGTAGCGGTCTCCTTAGCTGCTAAATGCTCCACTATGTTCACTAGTTGGTTGCTAACTTAGTCTGTGTTTCGCTTGGTGCAGAGCAGGAAATAAAGAGACCGTTTTTAGAGCTTTCTAGCCAAAAACAGCGTCCAAAAACGACTATGAGAATGGTGGGACTGGATTGAAACAGTAAAAGAAACTATCACATTTTGGAGCAGATCCGAATCACGGGGCGGTTTCACTTTCATTAAAATTGCGACATAAGGGCATTTGTGTGGTGTCGGTTTATGACATTCCTTATTCTCCAAGTTGGAACTCGGAAACATGTCAACACGTTTTTTAAACGCTCTGAGAAATAAAATGCAAAATGTCGTCTTTTTGGCATCCATGTTTCTACATTACAACTTAAAGCACTTGAACACACTGAAGTCAGAATGATGATGACTTTTTACCTCCAAACTCCATTGTGAGCCAGAACTTGATGACTATAAAGCCATGATCGACATTGATAAATGAGACCAAGTCTCGCTTGTTCCATCCAGGTAGTTGGCCATCAACCAGTTGATCCCACAGTTGACTTTAATTGGCCTGTCGAGCTAAAGTTGTAGGCGTTAATTATGTGTGGCATTGATTGAGAGAGAGTGTGCAAGGCAGGAAGGTGATGTTGAGGAAGGTAAAAGAAGATGTGTGGAGAGAAAGAAGAGGAATGGGTGGGGGAGATGGAAGGAGAAGAGGAAAGAAACTGAGACTTTGGACAGGAAGTGAATGATGGGAGCAGAGAGAGACCAAAGTTGTCAACCAGCCGTGTCATCATCCTGAGTGTTCAGAATCAGCAGACTGACTGTATCTCTCTCGCACGCACACACGCACACGCACACGCACACACACACACACACAGTAGGAGTTAGTGCAGTTTTATTGGTGGACGTGTGCTGTGAGTGACAGGCGATCTTTCCTAATGACAGCTGGTTAACGGAGACACCTGTGGGCGGGGTTGGGTATACTCCCTGATTAGTTAGGCTGTGGAAGTGTGCTATCAATCAATCAGTCACTGTGACTTAATTTACATAGCATAAGCTTGTGAAAGACTTAATGTGATTAACGGCTACATTTGATATATATACCCCTGGTTCTGCATGTTTCAACAGACCCACATAGGACAGAGCACAGGGTCTGTGGTGTAGGATGAATAAACTACATGCTTCTGTTTATTTAATAGTAGTTTAACTCCCTTAACTATTATCCTATCAACGTATTTAACATACTAGGACCACCGACCCCAAGATTAAACTACTGTAAGAAAAGACCATCATAGCAAGATGCTAACCAATTTCTTTTCAAAACATTAATAGTTATGTAATTAATGGCAGTGTTCGCTGCATCTGTGTATATATAACATATGAAATAAATGTATATAAATATATGTATATTATATATAAAAGATATATATATCTATATATATATATTTGATATATATATATATATATATATTGATATATATTGATTATATTATATATATATATATTGAGATATATATTATATATATATATATTGAGATATATATATATATATATATATGATCTATATAATCTATATATTGTATATATATATATTGATAATATATATATACTTCTATATTAGATATTATAATCTATATTATTCTCTTATATCTCTCTAGATATCTCTATCTCCTATCTAGATCTACTCTCATATCTTACTAGAAGATCTCCTTCTATATACTCTCATCGATCTCTCGCTCTCTCATATCTCTCCTATATCTCATCTCTTATCGCTCTCTCCTCTCTCTATCTCTCTATCTATCGCTATCTCCCTCTCTTCTCTCTTCTATCTCTCTTTCTCTCTCTCTAATATCCCTATCTCTCTCTCTTGCTCTCGCTCTCTCTCTCTCCTCTCTCTCTCTCTCTCTCTCTCCCTATCTCTCTCTCTCTCCCCTCTCTCTCTATCTCTCCTATATCTATATATCTCTCTCGATCTCTCGCTCTATCTCTCTCTCTCTCTCTCGCTCTCTCTCGCTCTCTCTCGCTCTCCTCTCTCTCTCTCTCTCTCCTATCTCTCTCTCTCATCTCTCTCTCTCTCGCTATCCCTCTCTCTCTCTCTTCTCCTATCTCTCTCTCTCTCTCCCTCCCTCTCTCCTCTCTCTCTCTCTCTCTCTCTCTCTCATCGCTCTCCATCTCTCTTCTCTCTCTCTCTCTCTCTCTATCCATCGCTCTATCTCCTCTCTATCTCTTCTCTCTCTCTCGCTCTCCCTCTCTCTCTATCTATCTCTCTCTCTCTCTCTCTCGCATCCTCCTCTCTCTCTCTCTCTCTCTCGCTCTCTCCTCTCTCTCTCTCTCGCCTCTCCAATCTCATCTCTCTCTCCCCTCTATCTCTCCTCTCTCTCACCCTCTCTCTCTCTCTCTCTCTCTATCTCTCTCTCTCTCTCTCGCTCTCTAATCATATCTCTCTCTCTCTCTCTCCTCTCTCTCTCCTCTCTCTCTCTCCTCTCTATCCCCGCTCTATCTTTATTCTCTCCTTATTCTTCTCTCTCTCTCTCTCTCTCTCTCTCTCTATCTTCTCTTCTCCTCTCTCTCTTGCTCCTCTCTTCCTCTCCTATTCAATATCTCTATATATCTCTTCCTATTATATCTATATATATATATATATCTATAATATCATCATATATATATCAATATATATATATATATATATATATATATATACAAGCACTACGGTAAAACAAGAGAAACCAATGAGATGCACCTGTGAGATGTGACAAAAAGTATAGCTCTGGGGTCTGCGGGGACCCAAGTTGATAGGTTTTCCAGCAGCATTTAACGCCGAAAACCTCCTCATATGCAAAATTTGGGTCCTATTCAATAAATACAAAGAGCTAAAGAGCTCTTTAAAAAATAATGACCCTTTTCCTCCATTTTGAAAGTCTCAAAAACATTTTCTTTATTCAGTGATTTAAGTTTTTTAAAAGTGTTATATCATAATTAATGGATTTGGTTGTCTCTTTGCAATGCTAATTTGGCTTTATTATCCAACACTCTGGAGAAAAAGGCTTGTGGCAGTAATGCATGCGGGATGTATAAGATACAGATCTTATACAGACATTTAGATAGACATTAGACATTGATAGTTATGAATATTTACCTCCGACATGTTTTCAGCTCTGTTTGTCTGTCAGTAGGATTACAGACAAACTACTAGCTCAATGTTCATGAAACTTGGTTGAAGGGTGTAGCATAGGACAAGGAAGATCACCTTCAATTTTGGAGTGGGTCAAAAATTATGTTTCACTTTCAGTATCATTGCAAGATAGAGCATTTTTAAATGCACCATTGGCCCTACTTCAATATTACTTTGCCTATTTTGTATTCTTTTTCCACCTACCTATTGTTCCACCTACGTCCCTAGTGTTTCCCTGTCCATGTTTTCCCTGTCTCTGTGTGTGACATGGGCGTGACCTAAACTTCAGCATTTGATCACTCTCATCACACCTGCTCCAATCTGCTCACATGCTTACAATTAGCCAGCATCACTTATGATGCTGTCATAGAGAACATCTGCAACATTGTGATGAAACCATGGGAACATTCACCTGCATCACATTAACTGAGCTTCATAAAACTGTGATGGACTGTAACTCCTCCACCTCTTGTGTTGACCCGATACCTACAGCATTCTTGAAGCGGATATTCAACAGCATTTCAAGTCACGTCCTAAATATTATAAACATGTCTCTTCTAACGGGCATCTTCCCAGACGTCTTCAAAACAGCCGTTATAAAACCCTTGCTAGAGAAACTATAGGCCAATATCTAACCTTCCATTCATCAGCAAAATACGAGAGAAAATAGTCTCGGTTCAAATAAACTCCTTTCTTAAAGAATACAACATCCTGGAGGAATTTTAATCAGGCTTCAGAGAATGCCACAGTACCAAAACTGCTCTGACTAAAATAATTAGTGACCTCAGACTAAACTCTGATACAAATAAGGTCTCAATTCTTATCCTGCTCCTGCTAGGGTTCTCTGTGGCTGAAGTGTATTCTTGTGTTTACGGTAAGCGCGTCATTTCCGGTTGTTAATGTTTCTGTGTTGCTGGTAGCATACTTCGGAAGCTCCAGCTTGACTCAGTTAATGTTGTTATATTCTTGATCACATCAGCTAATTACCTGTCATCTATCTAAACCTATACTTGTACTTCCTAAGCACTTACAACTCTTACCTTATCCTCCTTCTCTTAGCGACTCTCGCTAAATCCTCAATTCTTTACGCTCCTTTCGGCTAACGTTAGCTGCTGCAGTTCGGCAGCTAGCGATGGCATCTCCCTCTTCTGCTCTCTCCTGCTCGGTGTGTTTCATGTTTAGCTATTGCTCTGCCTCCTTTAGTGATAATGGTACGTATATTAAATGTAGTTTATACGCAGGGTTGGAGGTGAGTTTTAGAGGGATAGATGAGCGGCTCCGCACCATGGTTAGTCAGCGGTTAGCAACTGTAGCTGTTAGCAAGCCCCCTATAGTCTGTGCGGGCCGACCAGTGGCATCTCCTATTAGCTGTCCCCCAGCGGGGCCCGAACAGCCGGGAGACTGGGTGACTGTCCGAAAGAAGTGTTATCAGAAGCCCACGGTTCACCACCAACCACTTGCTATTTCTAACAGGTTCTCCCCACTCAGTGACACACCAGCTGAGAAGCCAACTCTGATTATCGGTAGCCAAATTTGAGATACGTTCATTTTGAGACACCAGCGACGACAGTAACGTGCATTCCTGGGGCCCGAACGGGAAACATAGAAGCACATTTGAAACTGCTGGCTAAGGCTAAACGTAAATACAGTAAGATTGTTATTCACGTCGGCGGTAATGACACGCGATTGCGTCAATCGGAGTGTACTAAAGTTAGTGTGTACATTTGCCAAAACAACGTTGGACTCCGTAGTTTTCTCTGGTCCCCTGCCAAATCTTTTGAATGATGACATGTTTAGCCGCATGTCATCATTCCGTTGCTGGCTCTCATGGTGGTGTCTAGATAATGATGTGGGCTTTGTAGACAATTGGCGGACTTTCTAGGGAAGACCTAGTCTGATTAGGAGTGACGGCATCCATCCTACTTTGGATGGAGCAGATCTCATATCCAATAATATTACAAAGTTTATTAGTGGACCTAATCCATGACAACCCAGAGTTGAGACCAGAAGACAGAGTTGCAGTCTTATACACTTCTCTGTGCTTCTTTCCGGGCAGTCACCCACTCAAATCCCCATAGTGACTGTGTCTGCCCCACGACCACTGAAATTAATCAAATCTATGGTTAACAGAAGAGGAGTTATACATGAAAACCTATTTAAAATAAACACGACCGCTGCAAAAGTGGAACTAAATCGAAAAATTAAATGTGGGCTCTTAAACATCAGATCTTTATCAATGAAAGCTGGATTGGTAAATGATTTAATATCAGATAATAAGATTTATTTATTTTGTCTCACTGAAACCTGGCTGAGACATGAAGAATATATCAGTCTAAATGAATCCACTCCACCTGGTCATATTAATACTCACATTCCTCGAGGCACTGGCCGAGGAGGTGGAGTTGCGGCCATATTTGAATCCTAAGCCTAAACTAAACTATAACTCTTTTGAAAGCCTTGTTCTTACGCTCTCAAACCCAACATGGAAAACAATAAAGCCAGTTTTATTTGTTACTGTGTACCGCCCTCCTGGTCCGTATTCTGAATTTCTATTTGAATTCTCAGAATTTTTATCAAGTTTAGTCCTTAAAACAGATAAAGTAATTATTGTAGGTGACTTTAATATTCATGTGGATGTTGGTAGTGACAGCCTTAATAATGCATTTATCTCAATATTAGATTCAATTGGGTTCAGTCAAAATGTACATGAACCAACTCACTGTTAAAACCACACTCTGAACCTTGTTCTTGGATATGGTGTTGAAATTGAAAGTTCATCAGTGTGTCCACATAATCCTCTTTTATCAGACCATTTTTAAATAACTTTTGAAGTCCTGTTACTGGTCTACAAGCCAGTAGGCAAAATATCCTACGCTCGATGTCTATCTGAAAGTACTGTGACTAAATTTAAGGAAGTGATTCCATCAGCACTTAATTCAATACCAGGACTCAATATCAATATAATGGAGGACTCCAATGCTAACTTTAGTCCCTCCCAAATGAATCATCTTGTTGATAGCGCTGCAGCCTCACTGCGAATAATACTCGACTCTGTCGCTCCTCTATAGAAGAAGATCATAAAACAGAAAAAGAAAGCTCCAAGGCTTAATTTACAAATCCAAATTTCAAAAACATTAGTAACTCCTGAAATATATCTAGATTGTTTTACTCCAATCAACCTTAACCAACTAACTTTTACAATCTCATCATCTCAGCCATCAACCTGTCTTTTAGACCCGATTTCAACTAAACTATTTAAATAAGTTTTACCCTTAATTAACACCTCGTTATTAAATATGATCAACCTGTCTATTATCTGGCTACGTACCACAATCCTTTAAAGTAGCTGTAATAAAACCACTTCTTAAAAAGCCTAGTCTTGATCCAGAGGTTTTAGCCAACTATAGGCCGATATCCAACCTTCCCTTTCTCGCTAAGATCCTTGAGAAAGCAGTCACAAAACAGTTGTGTGATTTTTTACATACGTTTATTTGAGGTTTTTCAATCTGGATTTAGAGTTCATCATAGCACAGAGACGGCACTGGTGAAAGTTACCAATGACCTTCTATTGGCATCAGACAAAGGACTTGTTCTTGTCTTGTTAGACCTCAGTGCTGCTGATGTTGACACTGTTGATCGTGACATTCTACTACAGAGACTGGAACATTGTGTTGGCATAAAAGGAACCGCACTAAGCTGGTTCAAGTCCTATTTATCTGAGCGATCTCAATTTGTATTTGTTAACGATAAATCCTCCATGACAGCCAAAGTCAGTCTTGGAGTTCCGCAGGGTTCTGTACTTGGACCGATTCTATTCACCTTATATATGCTTCCTTTCCTTTCATTGTTATGCGGATGATACCCAATTATATCTATCAATTAAACCAGACGTAACCAATCAAGCCTTAAGAACATAAAAACGTGGATGTCTAGCAACTTTTTGATGTTAAACACAGACAAAACTGAAGTTATTATAATTGGCCCTAAACGCCTCAAACGTATTTTCTAATGACATAGAAGCTCTGGATGGCATTAATTTGGCCTCCAGCACCACTGAAAGGAATCTTGGCGTCATCTTTGATCAAGATCTGTCGTTTAACTCCCACATAAAACAAATCTCAAGGACTGCCTTCTTTCATCTACGTAACATTGCAAAAATAAGACACATCCTGCCTCAAAATGATGCAGAAAAACTAGTCCATGCATTTATTACTTCAAGACTGGATTACTACAACTCATTGTTATCAGGTTGTTCCAAAAAGTTGCTTAAGACTCTTCAGTTGATCCAAAATGCAGCGGCACGTGTATTGACAAGAACAAGTAAACGGGATCATATTACTCCTGTAATAGCTGCTCTGCACTGGCTCCCGGTAAAATACAGAATAGAATTCAAAATCCTTCTCCTGACTTACAAATCAATTAATGGTCAGGCTCCAGCATATCTTAAAGATCTCATAGTACCCTATAAACCAACTAGAGCATTGCGCTCCCAGACTGCAGGGTTACTTGTAGTTCCTAGAGTCTCTAAGAGTACAATGGGAGCCAGAGCCTTCAGCTATCAAGCTCCTCTCCAATGGAACCAGCTTCCAGTTTGTGTTCGGGAGGCAGACACTCTCTCCACATTTAAGAGTAGGCTAAAGACTTTCCTTTTTGATAAAGCTTATAGTTAGGGCTGGCTCAGGTTTCCCTTGGATCAGCCCCTAGTTATACTGCTATAGGCTTAGACTGCCGGGGGACACCTCCCTGCTCTCCTCCTTCTCTTCCTCTCGCCTCCCCTCCCTCTCTATCTGTATGCATTTATGTAAATGTATGTTACTAACTCATCATCCGGGGTATCATCCCCAGAGTTTCTGTTTCTCATGTGGTAGGTTACCACTGATAAAGTTTACGTCAGGATCAGGAATCGTGGCTGAGCCTGCTGCCCTGGTCCTGCTGGACACCGGGAAGCCTTTTTGACATTTTCCTGGATTCATCCAAACTTTCTCTTCTTCAACACAACATCATTTCTGTCAAATGTTGTATTTGTACTATGTTGTTTATCCTGTACACACGACATCTATTGCACATCTGTCTGTCCTGGGAGAGGGATCCCTCCTCAGTCTCTCCCTGAGGTTTCTTCCATTTTTCCCCCTTTAATTATGGTGTTTCTTTTAGGAAGTTTTTCCCTGTGCGATGCGAGGGTCTAAGGACAGAGGGTGTCGTAACCTGTACAGTCTGTAAAGCACACGGAGACAAATGTATAATTTGTGATATTGGGCTATACAAATAAATTTGATTCGATTCAGACCTGAGCAGCATTTGACACGATCGACCATGACATCCTAATTAATCGTCTAGAAAAACTGGTTGGTCTTTCTGACTGTATCAAACTGGTTCAGAACATATATCAAAGGAAGAAAGTATTTTGTCAGAGAAGCATGATGCCCACTTTGGAGTTCCACAAGGGAGCTGCCTCAGTCCATTACTGTTCTCCCTATACATGCTACCACTGGGGGACATCATTAGAGAACACAATGTGTGCTTCCATAGCTACGCGGATGACACACAGCTGTACATCTCTGCTGAACCAAATGATACTACAGCTATTAACTCCATCACCACCTGTCTGTCAGCAATAAATAAATGGATGAGCAATAATTTAAAATTAAATGAGAACAAAACTGAAATCCTACTAGTAGGTCCTGTAACAAAAAGAGAGATGATGCTGAATAGCATGGGGAAACTTACTCCTTTGATTAAACCTGAAGTTACAAGTCTTGGGTTATATCCCACATAAACAAGGTGACAAAAACATAATTCTTCCACCTTAGAAATATAGCTAAAATCAGACAATTTATAAATCAAAAGGATGCTGAAAAACTATTCCATGCTTTTATCTCAAGCCGACTCGATTACTGTAATGCACTCTTAACCGGCCTCCCAAAAAAAACGGAGAGACTTCAGCTCATCCAAAACGCTGCAGCGAGGCTGCTTGTCTGAACCAAGAGGAGAGACCACATCACTCCAGTGTTAGCCACTCTACACTGGCTTCCAATAACTTTTAGAATTGATTTTAAAGGTCCTCCTTCTTGTATACAAAGCCCTGAACGGAACCGCACCAAGTTACACTGCCAACTCTCTAATACACTATGTGTCCCCAAGAACATTACGATCATCCACTACTGGTTAATTAAATGTTCCCAGAAACATCCAAAAGAAAATTGGGGATGCAACCTTTACCAATTATGCACCAAAGCTATGGAACACATTACCTGCAGACATTAGGGAGGCAAACTCGCTCAATATCTTCAAAAGTGAGCTAAAAACATGTCTTTTTACTTTAGCCTTTTAATGGTGATATTTTATATATTTTTATCTTAACCTTTTAATGGTGCCACTTTAAAACTAATTTAAATGATTTCATACATTTTTGCCATGCCTGGTTTAACATTTAATGTGTAAAGGTAACTGAGAAAGAAACAAGAAATCATATGTTTGACCCTATTTACCACAACGCATTTTAGTTTACTTTGTGGGTATTGTGTTGTTTGCTTCTTGATGGACCTTGTTAGATCCGCGTAGGTCGCGCCCTGGTCCCTCAGGGGCGAGTCTCGACCAACTCTCCGACTAAAGGGTCCGAGTCCTAATCCTATCAAGTTCCGCCTTAACTAGAATATAGCAACTATTTAAGTTGGTGGCGAGGAGACTTAGCCTAGTGTCTACTGCCTGTATACAACCGTTTATCCCGCTTGTTATCAGAATAATTATCAGAATTGATTAACAATAATATAAATCCCTAACGCACTAATGCCATGTCAGTAAAAGAGCATTCTGGTACATTTCACAACATAGTTTAACCTTTCATTAGTAAGTTACATAGTTGTATCCTTTGTTAATATATCTTTAAGTAATTTACACACATTGCGCATAACAATTTTAGGATTGAGTCTCTGTTTGGCCATTTACTTTATCCTACAATACTTAGAATGGAAAGGCCGAGAGATGAACAGGCCTACTGATTCTCAACCTACTTGACAACCTGCATGGCGTTGATGAAAAATCAAGTGAAGAAATGGTTCTCTCATTATTTAAAGTAAGGAAAGGAGAAGGGGAAACAATGGTGGATATTTGACAGAGATATTTCATACTTCTCACAGCAGAGCAGAGGAGTAGTTAAATATTGAAGTCCTTTGACGTAAGAGATATTTGACAGAGGTATTTCATACGAGTCACAGCAGAGAAGACTAGTAGTCAGATATTGCCTTAGACTGAATAGGTTAAACCAACGTGTTTAATAACAGTTTTATCTGGATTTTACCATAAACGAAATCTGGGACTGTTACACCCCGGCTCGGCAAGGGAAAAGGGAGTAACATATAACCAGATGTTGATGGTAAAATAAGGTATATTTATTATATACAGTGGAAAATTGGCAAAAAATTGCTTTCAAAAGACACAACAAAGAACAAAAGGAGGGCTCTTAACACAATAGCAATGAGGCATCAAAGCCAAACTAACAAAAAATAAACCCCAACTTAAACAAATTCTAAAACAAAACTCGGGGTAAAAATTGGATTAATACAAAACACATAACACGGCATAAATAGCACCGGAGCACCTAACGTGCTTAACAAATATTCCTAAACAGCTTGTTCACCAAGCTGACGATCAAACTATCACAACTAAACAGCTTGCACGAAATACGAAACATGTACCATGTACCCTGTTCACATCCATTATACAACATTCAATCTACTCTGTATACGAGCACTACAGTCTCAGACCCAAACAGAATACATATGGCTGACAACACCAGCAGCCCCGACTGTAGAGCTGGCTAGGCACTTGTAGTCACCGGTCTCTCCAGTGCACCTCGGATTGGAGAGCTGGAACAGGTGCACACCAATCACATCCGGTCTTCGCCAAGGTGGGAGGAGAGGACCTGCGTGCAGCCAATCAGGGGCCAGGGATCACACATCCCAATCTGCATACCTAATAGGGAACACAGGGTGCAGACATCCACATAATAACCCCCACAGATACCTAAGGCAGATGGCATTGGCCTTGGCCGTAGCAGGGACTCACAGTGACGATTGTGTTTTAACTTACTTTGTACAACGGGAACAAAGGGAAGTAAAGTATTGACCAGAGAAGTCGAAAGCCCAAGGTCAAGTATGGAGCGAAGGGTTGTAAACACTTAAAAACCTGGCAAGACTACAAGAATGGTGTGATGAATGTAATTTCCCGGCAGTAGGTCGTTAAGTATAGTACAGATAGGGAAACTAGGCATGAATTCCAATGTTATTTTATCCTATTTTAATTCTGCTATTTTATCTGCTATTTTAATTCAGCTATTTTTATACAATTGTAATTATGTTATATTATTTTAATTCTGCTATTTTATCTGCTATTTTATCTGCTATTTTATCTGCTATTTTATCTGCTATTTTATCTGCTATTTTATCTGCTATTTTATACTATTTTAATTCGGCTATTTTTATAATGGTACTTCAGACTTCTTTACATCTACACTGTGATTATTGTACTGTAAATGCTCTTATTCTGTCTATTGTTGTACTAATTGTTATGTTTTGCTGTGAAGCACTTTTGGCTGCAATTCTTGTATGAAAGGTGCTATACAACTAAAGCTTATTATTATTATTATTAATATTATTATTATTATTATTATTATTATTATTATTATTATTATTATCAGCACAGTATATCTACTCCGGTCTTCCAGTCACTCATCACCAGATTGTTATTTAATCTCCCCAGTAGTCTAGATCTCGGCCGCTCAGCGTACGATGTCTCAGTTTCCCTCGTGTTCCCTTGTTAACCTGTTTCTCTTGTGTTCCAAGGATCGCTACTCGCCTCGCCTCTCGTCTCACCTGCCTATCTGCCTTTCCATTCCCATGACATTCCCTGCCATCCACCCTCACCGTCCCATCTGCTTTTGAGTTTCACTTCATTAAACTGTTCAAACGTACTCTGTCCCCCGAGTCTGTGTTCTACCTCAAGTAAATACGCAGCCCCAGACTCCATGCTGTCTGAGCTGCGATTTGATTCACTTCCTTTAAAAAACACAATTGAAATAGTGACTATAAACATGGGAGTTAAGCCTCACGTGTCCTTGTCTACTGTGTCATCTGGATGGCCTGTACTTATCTGATAAAACAGGAGGTAACTGTAGCAAAATGACTGGTTCCTCTCATCTCCCGCAGTCACCTTCAGGCAAGACACTGTGTGTGTGTGTGTGTATGTGTGTGTGTGTGTGTGTGTGTGTGTGTGTGTGTGTGTGTGTGTGTGTGTGTGTCCAGGACACTAATAAGCACTACTGCGTCCATGTATGTCCTTGTCCTAGTTTAGCAGAAAGACACAGAAAGAGGGAGTGAGTTACACAGGAGGGAGAGTGAATCTGGAAACATCATTATGACCTACCACTGTACTTTGGGAACAGGATGTCTCTGAAGCAATGTGACACACACACACACCGATTATTACTGAGGTGTCTACTCTAGCTTCGTTAAAATGTGAATATAAGTTCATATCAGGTAATGTCTACAAACTTCACTTTTTCATCAGACTACAGAGTTAGATTATGATGTGAATTATCAGTAATAGTAAACGCTGATTCTACCATTATTACTTCAGTGTGTGATGCAGCCTGTTATACATTTTGTGTTTTTTTTGTTGGTCAGTTTAGGTTATAGTATGAATAGCTACATTTGTGACAGTGGTATTAGAGCCTAAATGTACCTTGTAGTTTCCTGAGAGACTTTGGTGTCATGGTGACAATAATACATATGTGGTTAACATTGACTGACAGTTGAAAATAGGAAATTAATAACGGTCTCCTGCGTTAAAGTCAGACGGTTTGTTGACTTTTCCACTTTTCTTTAAAGTGCTTTTACATAGCTGAGTTGAAGCATAAAACAATATTTTTCATTTTATATATATTTTTTTTTTGACCGATATTATTCTATCGCCTTAAACAAGTGGTTGTTATTACCTCCGCCAAGACATCAGATAACTGCAGAAAGCAGACAGTAACCTGCATACTGTGTGCCCTTCACCACTACCTTGTGAATCATCTTCTTATGTCAGGAGAGCCTGCCGTGCTTTATTGTACGACTTACTTAACTTGTGACAAGGGCATTTCTAATACACACTCTGATATAATCCCTCATTAACAGTAAGAGTGTCTCACACAAACGCACACCATGCCCACAAACATGACAAGCAATGCTCGTACCTGATTAACACGCATAGGTAACGTAGTAATTGCAGTAATTAAGATACTTAATTTTGATCTCATTAAAGACAAGACATTTGAAAGAGCTATCCGTGAGACAGCCACTTGGAGAGAGGGAAAGAGACCGATAGTGAGAATAATATGGTATGGTGAGTGATGCAGCATTCACATTGTGACAATAAATAAATGCGACATAAGAAAGCAAATTAAGCAGTTCACCTTAATTTTCAATTTAACCTGCATCCCACTTAATGAACACTATAGCAATCCTCTGTGTTTACCCGTTGTCTTTTCAAGTTTGGTGTTGCATACTTTTCCAAAGCACTAATTTAATCAGTACAACAACAGAGTCATGTCATACTCACCACCCTGCTGCTCTTACTTTCTCTTTTCTAACAGAATTGCCTTTTTATTTTACCTATTAATTCCAGTACTTCCGTTTATATCAATGAAATTCAACAACTTTCTGTAGATTTCACATATCAAAAGTATGCATGCCGTCCCGTTATAAGTAGCCTGCCCACCCCGGTTTCCCACAAACATGAGTCAGTCGTCAAATGTAGAATCCCTTTTATTATGGTCTCTATTCCAGGAAAGCATCTATTGAAGGGTCATGATGAAGGTGTACTTAATCCTGTCTGTTTGTGCTATGGGGATAAGGGATATGTGACCGATGCGGCCACACGGATGTGCATGCTATTGAGGGTCCGCGTCCCTCTGGTGGTCCACGCATGCACATTTAACAATCCACACTATACGTTATGTTGTTTGCCAGAAGATTAACGCCATCCTATTAAAGATGAATTACCTACATTGATGTTGGTAACAGCATTAACGGCCGCTACGGCGAATCTCCTCACACAATCTCTCTTCAAAACAATCATTGAGTTTGCTATCTTTTTCTACTTCTTCTCAGCAAACAAGCTAGACGTGCCACCAACTGGACTGGAGCGAAATGGGAGCATGCGCAGCCTGTGTGCTTGCTAAGCGTACCGTCACGGAAATGGTGTGTCACGAGGACCATAGCAGATCCTCGCAGACACGGAAAGTATGAATTAGCCTTTGTTCTGAATTTCAAATGCAAATCTCTTCGAAAAGGCCAGAATGGAACAATAACCCACAGAGATGGCAATGAAGTGAGACTGACTTATTATAATACAGCGTATATTTAAAATGACTTTCCATTAATACATCTTAAAAGCATGATGTTCGTTATGATGGATTTTGGGACCTCTCACAAGACAAAGGGAGCCTAATAAAGGACATGGAGAACAAGAACAGAGAGCGACAAATGGGGAGTGTGCATCAGCAGCAGTGTGTTGTTGATGTTTTCTGGCACGTGTTGGAAATCTTTTCCTAACAACACCACGAAGTCAGGATCCAAATCAAATAAAAGGATTGCATCTATATTCTTACAAGAAGGAGCAGAGTTTATACATACAAAGGATGATCAAACTCACACACATACAGGTTGTAAGTTATGTCGTGTTGCTCAGAGAAGCAACTGTTCCTGCCTCCGTATTTATACTTCATTCAAAGGACAGGAAGTCATGAAGAGCTTCCAGGTCAGTCCTCCTTTGTTCACTCAAGATGGGGGTTTACTGATTCAGAATTGCAGAGATCAAAGGTGCGAACTTATAAAGATCAAAAGGACCAAACCTATTCAGATCAGGTCGTCCTTGGTTCATTAATTGGTTACAGTAAATAACAGATGTGCTGATCAATCAACTGCTTTGATTGATCTATAGTTTATCAGCAGTTTGTCTCCTGTCCCCTGCTGTGTTAAACACTTGGTTTCTGGATTTTCCCATCACGCGCAACAGGCTTTTATGGAAGGTGTCACAGTTGAAGAAGCGGGCAACACACACTTACACACACACATTGAAATCACACATTTGTCCACACACACTATCACACCAAACTGGCTGAACAAAATTAGAATATCTCTCTCTTTCAGGATTCCTATTGCCTGTGCCTTGATGAATATATCATCGGCCCATTTTCAGCGAACAACATGACGGTTCCCACACGCTATGCGGCTCTGCCCTATCACTTTCAGTTAGATGAACATGGGGTTAGGGTAGGACTGGTGGAAAATTTAAATGCCCTACGTGAGATTGGGAAGGGAGAGAGAGGAAGAGTATGATGCATGATTAATCAGGGAAAGAGGGTGAGTGGGTGGTGAAAAACAATACAGGAGAAAAGGAGAGAGATGGAGAGGAAGGGAAGGGAAGTGCTATCTGTATCTGCCTGATCAGTTTCACTTAAGTTAAATAGGAACTGTGGAGAATGGGGAATAGCTTGTGTTGCAGAGCACTGAAAAGAGGAAAGGTGGGTAGGACTGACAAGGAAGAAATAACTAAAACATTGCATGTAAGAAAGAATGAGAAAGAAAAAATACAGGAAGAAATTAAAGACATTCAAAGAAAGAAAGAAAAAAGAAAAAGCATTAAAAATATTGAATGAAAGAGAGAAAAATGGTAAAATATAAATAAATTACTACCAAAAATCTAAAAATGACGATGTAAAAACATTTTAATATCATAATAAGCCTCCTATGAGATGGAATGTTGCTCAATAGTTCTTTTAACATTAATATACATTATATACAGAATGTACATGTAACACATACAGTATAACACAGAACACTATCAGGTTGGGAAAAAAACAGCACTTACACATATCTATAAATCTTTTGAAGTACATTTTAATATAAGAGGAATAATATGTTAATGATAATAGATTGCTTAATCCAAGTTATGTAAGGAGTAAAGCATTATTCCCCTAATAGAGTCTATACATATTCTCACATCTGGAAATAGTGACACAACCTACAGGAGATTCTCCCAAACAGACCCACCACTGAAACTGTAGAAGTGTATCTTAAATTATTTTCTAACAAATTATGTATGCATTAGAAGTACCATAGGAGAGCAGAGACTTTACCCAGTTATTAATATATCTAAAATATGGGTAAAAATAATATGTTTTTGACAACCTGGGAACGAGAACAGGCTGATTTCCTAGCTCTATGTAGCACATAAGAGCTCTGTATTTGCTTACTATGACATGGGCTTCTGTGGGAATGTGCCTGACCACATTCAAGACCAACACGCCCAATGGCCACGCAGATAGGTTCAAATACATTTGCTACTTACAAAATTATGCGTCGGACGGAAACTAGCAATGACAGTGGCACTGTACTTGAATGTATGTTAATGGCCATTCCTCTGAACTAGCTTATATCTCAACTAGCTCTCCCTAGGGCTGTGTCTCTACTCTCCTGTACATCCTGTACACTGACTGCCACAGTGAGATTGAAACAGGGTTGCCATTTACTCACTACTATTCTTTTTTTCTTTTTTTTTGCCATTGAAATAGGCCATCACTTCCCAAAATAAAAGGTCCTAGATTTGTTGCTAGTAGCTTTTGACAAAAAAAAGAGATTTGGAAAGTCATCAGATTTAGCGAAAAAGTCGTCAAATTGGCAACACTGGATTAAAAACAACCACATTGTGAAGTTTGCACAGATGGCACAGATTTAGTTTTTTAATCGTGTCGAAAAGCCTTTTTGGAATTAAATGTCCAAGGATATGTACATTATTGGCATCATCACTCCAACACTGTCAACTCTTTAATGGTCAGGATGTAAAAACTAATTGATGAGTCACACAAGAATTTGGGCATTATAATCGATGATAAATTGAGCTTTGATTGTAATACCAGCGCCTTCTTTGTCTGAGGAAGCTGGCATAGTTCGATATTGACAGAACCCTGATGACTTTGTTGTGTAGATCTTTTCTTGAGATATTTTTTCTTTATCTGTTGGAATGCTTCTCTCAATCTAAAACAGAAAAATGCATCAAGAAAGGTGAAAGCAGTATCACAGGTACTCGGATTTGTATAACAAGCAGATTTTTAAGAAAGCAGAATCTATCCTGTCCAACTGCACAGAGTTTCAGACCTTGACAGGTTCCAACTGGTTCAAATACCCACAAGTCTAAACCAACCGACACAAGCACCTCAGCCACTCATGTACTTTTTATTATATGATGTATTTTTTTGATCTTGTGTTATTTATTTTTTCACTGCTCCAAGTTATACTTAAGTAAAACATGAGGTAACACAGAGGTATGCTGAGCTTGTGTCTGACCATTTGGCTGTTCCTCAATAAAATGTTCATCCTGTTTCTACCTGGATGTCTTTGTTAACATAATTAGCTGAGATGTAGTTAATAACCCTCAAAATTGGTTTCTTTCTGACATTAACCTGTCAGACCATAACTTCATTAGCCAGTTTAAAGATGAGCCAGACCAGAACTAAATGTGATCAATGTGTCATTCTTTTCTTTGTGTGGACCAAATTAGCAGAACTCCAGATGTGAAAGCTTTCTAAGAGGTCACAAGCAGTTGGGAAACACTGGCTTTAATTATACCCAGTGTATTGACCACACTTGAAATACTGTATGCTTCAATATATATTAGACTTCAACATTGCCCCACACTAGTTCTGGGTGAGCTACCCACAGTCTGGCCTCATGGGCTGACTTTTTCTTTCAGCTCATTAGCCTGCTACTCTTACTGTAGAGCCAACCACTGCAGTGTGGAGTTTCAGAGTGTTTAGGTACACTATATGCACTCCTTCACTAAGCCTCAGGCAAGAACATTTACATATGCTTACCCTAAACCTTTTAAACTGAGGAGTCACTTTAATACTTATGTACAGGTGCCATTGGTCAAGTTCAAGGAATTAGTTGTAGTGAGCATTCAAATATTGAATGGCCTCAGATTGCTTTAATATAATGATATAACTTCTCCAATCATGGGCCAATGTCACTCACAAAAATGGCACCCAAGGGTAAAAAGAATGAGTTCACAAGAGCAAAGGTCACTGTGAGAAGAGAACTGCTCCACTGCCTGCTGTCACCGCATACAATGCGATATCTTGTTAGTATTGAAACCGCTCAAGAAATATCTGAGAACCATTATATACTGACCTACACTTTTGTACTGTAGTCCAGTGCTAAATCTACTATTGGCTGTAGAGGACGAAGACAGCCTGTGAAACACATGACGCCACCAGTCGCTTCCTTTCATCTACCAGCAAGGAGCTTCACAAGGGCTGTTTAAGCTACCCTCCACAGGACGCAGTTGCACCAACTGTTTGTTAATTCAAACAGAGTTCGGTTATAATCATAATATATGGATGTAGACGCCACCCACAGGTTTCTGAAGAGCCATTTTGAAGCTCAATGTGGGTGTCTGAAATTAGCTATAGAGAGCATGTTTATTTCTGCTATAAAGTTAGGCATTCTAATATGGGGCACCCTCCATGAGAAGCTCCTGCTTGTGACAGCGTGAAATGTAAATAGTAATGGCATCCTCCTCGGCTGAGCTATAACGATATGTGAGCTTGGGATAGCCTCTTGTCCATGAGCAGATGCACGCTTCCTTCTGTGCGATGGTACGTTAGAAAGAAAATAGTACCTACATGAAAATGCGGAGTGCAATAGTGTCACAATGTCTGTGGATTATCTTGAGTAACTGGGTCATGATTTGTGGAATCTTTCTGGAAAGAGTTTTGAATTACATTTGAATTTTTACATTTGAATTTTTCAAATGTATTTTGTTTGTTGCTTTGAGCACCACAAGCTGAGTGCCATCTAGTATGTTATATTATATATATATTATATATTATTGTTATATTCGAGAGAAGGCAGAAGATCTAGATTGATAAATAGCACAACAGACCTTTTAACAGACAACCTTTTAAATGCTAATCATCCACAATGTTAATCTGCATCAAGTACACACATCCGGTGACACCGGCACTCCACTTCACACGCTTCATGCAACCAGGATCTTATCAAGAAACTAACTCCCACACAAACACTCACTTTAACACGCAACCTGGCACACACAAACGTGTACCCCCAGCCTGTGAATTTACCGCATTGGCACAATCGTCATCACCGTTTGTATGGCTCTTTAGAGAGGGAGGGCGACACCTAACATGACAGCAGGTACCTTAACACACAGACACGCACACTCACCCACACACTGACATGCTGTCAGCAGCTTTTTAATGGAGATTCATGGAAAGGGAGACGAAGGCAGACATGTTCCATTAAGAGAGTCATGCAAACTGGCTGGTCACCCTGCATATTTTCACACTGCATGCTAGTTTATGCTGTTAAACATGCACACACATGACCTGTCAAACATACACCATTTAACACTCAGCAAAACATGCTCTCAGCATTCATTCATCAAGGTGACAAGACACCCTCACAAACAGGAGAAATCTCAAAAAAACAAAACACGAATGCATTCAAACAAACAAACACACACTGTAAAAACTAAGGCAATCAACACACTCTGGAGACTTGTGTGTGTGTGTGTGTGTGTGTGCACATCGAGGGATCACTTGAAATCTACTTTTCTTGCTGACAAGGCTGTGTGTGTGTGTGAAAAGTAGGCCAGCGAGTGACAAGCTCCATTTGTCATTGCACTTACTTCAGAGACAGTAGGAACAGATGTCTCGTTGCGACAGACAGACACACACACACACACACACACACACACACACACACACACACACACACACACACACACACACACATTCATGCACAGATGTAGTCAAACTCCGACACACACAGGGGCCCTGAAAACACACACACAATGTTCCAACGCACAGGTCTGATTTCAATTAAAATCCCTTTCTCACATACTTGTAGCAGCTTTAAGCTACAAACCAGAGCTGACCCTTTTCAACTTTACTTGAAATCTTCTCCACGTACAAGGACACACACACAGTTGCAAACTTGCAACATTTTTGTCATTGTTGTTTCACAGACAATTTCCTATATTTATGAATTCTTCACACTAAATGCGTTATGTTCTTAGTTTACCACTGCTAGAAATGTTCTTAGTTTACTAGTTTGCTAGAAATTGTTTTATATTTGTTTTGCTAAATAATATTTATATTGCATTAAAATGTGTTTACATGCTCAAATACATGATGCCACAACAATGCAGAAAATAAAGCCATTGAACTTGAAAACCTTCACCCTGTTCTCGTTAATCTTGGCATTACCGAAGTTGAAGAGCATACAAAGATGCTTAAAGAGACACATACATATGCACAAAATTATGTTTGAAAAAACACAACAAATGTAACATTCTATAAATCAAAAAAACAAAAATGAGGAGGAAAAGAGAAAGTGAAGTCTTTTAATACTGAATATTTGAGTACCTTTACCTCAAAGGTGTAAGTAGTTGACTTGTGCAAATGTACTTCCCAACAGAAAAAAGGCAGCAATAAGCATAATGAATGATCTAGTCTCCCTTTGTGCCAATAAACATGTGTACACCACCTGTTCACATACCTTCATGGTTTGTGCAGGACACTTCCAGTCCAGTTAAGGGAAATCTTAATGTTACGACAAACAATTACTTTTTAGACAAGAGTGAGCAAGTTCCTGCAGTTCCAAGTACAGGTGTTCAGTATATGTACACATCTTTACCATAGAGTCATCCAAGTGAACTGACTATACTCAATCACCATTGTCTCTGACTGAATCATAATATGCAATCCAATCCAATCCAATATGGACATGACCTAAATAATTTTTAAGTTATCGACTTACCATACAATATATACTTATTGCCCGTTGTGTTTACATGTGTGTTTGTTTACATAAGAGTGTCACTAACCTTTTAACAAACATGATTCAAGAATATACCCTACCATTCTAAGACTTGGGTGACTTAAATTGTATTCATTGTTTTGGCAGTGTGGTTTTTTAATTCTAATTCTATCTTCTGAATATTTTAATGAATTAGAAGTTCATTGATTTTGAAAGCATTATTATGCTATTGTATCATCATTGTATCAGTGGCATAAAATGGACTTAAAATGTCAACGATATCGTTTAACAATATATCAATTATTTCTGCAACAATATATTGTCTAACTAAAGTAGTTATCGTGACAGGCCTAGCTGTGATACACAGTTTGTTACTTACTCGTTAAAAGCTTATGAAACGACAAAATTGTTGGCTGCTGATTAACCTTATGAACGGTGCTTGTATAGATATTTTGATTCACAATTTACACAACTACTTCCAGATGTTCCAGGAGATAAACAATTGCTTGTAATCATCGGGTGTTTACATACTTCAGAAATCCACAATTATTTTGGCCATGCATTGTATATGTAAAAAGTTAAACTATATTATACAACGGAGCAAAAACATTTTGGCATTGTGGTGCTGTGAAAAAGTGTAACATCCCGTCATATGTGTTAATGTATTTATGTTATGTTTCATGTTTAGTTTAGAGTCTAAGTTTAGTCTTGTCTCATTGTTAACTTGTTAAGTTACAGTCACTCATGTCTCATCTCGTCATGCACTGTCTGTCATTGCACTTCCTGTTTTATTTTGTAATTACCTTCCCCTCTCGTTTCAGAGCACTTCCTGTCTGTAAGGTTTCCCGCCTGTTTGATTGTTGCCACCTGTTTCCCATTACTGTGTGTGAGTGTGTGTGTGTGTTTGTGTATGTGTGTGTGTGTATAGTCCTTGTCTCCCTTTGTCCTGTGCCAGTTCGTCTGGTGTCTTACCCCTAAGATAGCCAGTGTTTTTGAATCCCTAAACTATGGTAGAATATTGCCTAAATCAAGTTTAGTTTTGTTCCTCGTCTTGAGTTGTTGCTTTTGAGTCCCACCTATTGTCCATCCATCCATCCATCGTCTACCGCTTATCCGGTATCGGGTCGCGGGGGCAGCAGCTCCAGTAAGGAACCCCAATCTTCCCTTCTCCGGGCCACATCCTCCAGCTCCGACTGGGGGATCCTGAGGCGTTCCCAGGCCAGTGAGGAGATATAATCTCTCCACCGAGTCCTGGGTCTTCCCCGGGGTCTCCTCCCAGCTGGACGTGCCTGGAACACCTCCCTAGGGAGGCGCCCAGGTGGCATCCTTACTAGATGCCCGAACCACCTCAACTGGCTCCTTTCAACGTAAAGGAGCAGCGGCTCTACTCTGAGTCTCTCACGGATGGCTGAGCTTCTCACCCTATCTCTAAGGGAGACGCCAGCCAACCGTCTGAGAAAACCCATTTCGGCCGCTTGTACCCGTGATCTCGTTCTTTCGGTCATGACCCAGCCTTCATGACCATAGGTGAGGGTAGGAACGAAGATCGACCGGTAGATTGAGAGCTTTGCCTTCTGGCTCAGCTCTCTTTTCGTCACAACGGTGCGGTAAAGTGACTGTAATACCGCCCCCGCTGCTCCGATTCTCCGGCCAATCTCTCGCTCCATTGTCCCCTCACTCGCGAACAAGACAACGAGGTACTTGAACTCCTTCACTTGGGGTAATGGCTCATTCCCTACCCGGAGTAGGCAATCCACCGGTTTCCTGCTGAGAGCCATGGCCTCAGATTTGGAGGTGCTGATCCTCATCCCAACCGCTTCACACTCGGCTGCGAACCAATCCAGTGACTGTTGAAGGTCAAAGGCCGATGATGCCATAAGGACCACATCATCTGCAAAGAGCAGCGATGAGATCCTCAGGTCACCGAACTGCAACCCCTCTCCTCCACGACTACGCCTCGATATCCTATCCATGAAAATCACGAAAAGGATTGGTGATAAAGCGCAGCCCTGGCGGAGGCCAACATTCACGGGAAATGAGTCCGACTTACTGCCGAGTATCCGGACACAACTCTCGCTTTGGGCGTACAGGGATTGGATGGCCCTCAAAAGTGACCCCCTCACTCCATACTCCCGCAGCACCTCGCACAGTATCACCCGGGGGACCCGGTCATACGCCTTCTCCAGATCCACAAAACACATGTAGACCGGATGGGCGTACTCCCAGGCCCCCTCCAGGATCCTTGCGAGAGTGAAGAGTTGGTCCATTGTTCCACGACCAGGACGGAATCCGCATTGTTCCTCTTCAATCAGAGGTTCGACTACCGGCCGAACCCTCCTTTCCAGTACCTTGGAGTAGACTTTACCAGGGAGGCTGAGAAGTATGATACCCCTGTAGTTGGCACACACTCTCTGGTCCCCCTTTTTAAATAGGGGAACCACCACCCCGGTCTGCCAACCCCTAGGCACTGTCCCAGACTTCCACGCAATGTTGACGAGGCGTGTCAACCAAGACAGCCCCTCAACACCCAAAGCCTTCAGCATTTCTGGACGGATCTCATCAACCCCTGCGGCTTTGCCACTGTGGAGTTGTTTGACTACCTCAGTGACTTCCATCAGGGAAATTGACGATGATCCCCCATCAGCTTCCAGCTCTGCCTCAACCATAGAGGGCGTGTTAGTCGGATTCAGGAGTTCCTCAAAGTGCTCCTTCCACCGGCCGATAACCTTCTCAGTTGAAGTCAGCAGGGTCCCACCCTTGCTGTACACAGCTTGGATGGTTCCTCGCTTCCCCCTCCTGAGGTGCCGGATGGTTTTCCAGAAGCACCTTGGTGCCGATCGAAAGTCCTTCTCCATAGCTTCTCCGAACTTCTCCCACACCCGCTGCTTTGCCTCTGACACGGCAGAAGCGGTGTTCGAGGGTTACCGCCCCTTGAGGCACCTAAGACCTTGAGACCACAGCTCATCACCGCAGCTTCAGCAATAGAGGTTTTGAACATCGCCCACTCAGGTTCAATGCCCCCAACCTCCACAGGGATGGCTGAAAAGCTCCGCCGGAGGTGTGAGTTAAAGATCCCCAGGACAGGGGCTTCCTCCAGACGTTCCCAGTTCACCCGCACTACCCGTTTGGGTTTACCAGGTCTGTCCAGAGTCTTCCCCCACCCCTTGATCCAACTCACCACCAGATGGTGATCAGTCGACAGCTCCGCCCCTCTCTTCACCCGAGTGTCCAAAACATGCGGCCTCAGGTCAGATGATACGATTACGAAATCGATCATTGACCTTTGGCCTAGGGTGCTCTGATACCACGTGCACTTATGAGCATCCTTATGTTCGAACATGGTGTTTGTTATGGCCATTCCATGGCTAGCACAGAAGTCCAACAACAAACGACCGTTCGGGTTTAGATCAGGGAGGCCCTTCCTCCCAATCACGCCTCTCCAGGTGTCTCCATCATTTCCCACGTGTGCGTTGAAGTCTCCCAGCAAGACTATGGAGTCCCCTACTGGAGCCCCCTGCAGGGCTCCATTCAGGGTCTCCAAGAAGGCCGAATACTCAGAACTGCTGTTTGGGGCATAGGCACAAACAACAGTCAGAGTTTTCCCCCCCATAACCCGAAGGCGTAGGGAGGCGACCCTCTCGTCCACCGGGATAAACTCCAACGTAGCGGCGCTCAGCCGGGGGCTAGTGAGTATCCCCACCCTGGCCCGACGCCTCACACCTTGGGCAACTCCGGAGAAGAATAGAGTCCAACCCCTATCCAGGAGTACGTTTCCAGAGCCAAGACTGTGCGTGGAGGTAAGCCCCACCAGATCCAACTGGTAGCGATCCACCTCCCGCACTAGTTCCGGCTCCTTCCCCCACAGAGAGGTGACGTTCCACGTCCCCAGAGCCAGACTCTGCTGCCCGGGTCTGGTCCGTCGAGGTCCCTGACCATCACTGCCACCCACAGCGGTTTTTCCCATGAGTGGTGGGCCCACAGGATGGATGGATGGGAGGCACCACGTAGCTTCTTCGGGCTGTGCCCGACCGGGCTCCGTGGCAAACCCGGCCACCAGGCGCTCGCTGTCGGGCCCTCCCTCTGGGCCTGGCTCCAGACGGGGGCCCCGGGCTTCCTCCGGGCAGGGTCTCTCCTTTCCTTTCCCTTTCTTTCATGAAGTCGTTCCCACCTATTGTGTCACGTTTATAACAAAAAGCTGTCATACTCGATTTAGGCTTCAAAATATAATTAAATCAATATCTAAACAAAAAAAAAAGAGAGAATATCACATCCGACTTCACTTTATGAGATAATATTGCATCTCCATCCAGTTTTGTTTCAGTGATTAGCGCATGTGTTAAAGTGCTCGGTTAAAAACAGAATGCCTGTCAGATGTGTTTTCACTCATTACAGCAACACCCCCTTCTCCCCCCACCCTCCCCCCACCCTCCCCCCTCCCCCCACCCTGTCCAAATATCAAAACAGTGTTAATTATACTGATATTATGACTTTTTAGACTTAAATGATCCAGATTACTAAATAGCCCTCAGTCTAACTCACAGCTATGTTGACAGAGTTAGTTATCCAATGTTTTCACCTAAAGCTGTTTTTCAGACCGTGAATAAATGCAGTGTGAAAACAGCAACACCCTTAAGCCTTATGTCATTGTGAGAAATATCTGATACTGAGTTTCTTTCGTCCGTTTTATTTCTCTTCTAACTATTTGCAATTTCAGCTAAAATTGGGTGGTTGGGATGTTGGACCCCACTTCAGAGATTCAATCTCACAATGTCAGGTGTGCACAGTGCAGCATCTTTGTACGTAAACTGGAAAGATAATTAACCCTCCAATCAGACGATACCACATTGGTACAAATATTCCAATACATACTCAAGAGACGTAATGACAACACCACAACACACAGTGAATACAGTGAATATCCAACAGTCAAAGTCACGACTTCACACCTTGCAGTAGCAACTGTTTGTGTGATGAACAGAACATTACCTTTCACGCTCATGTGAGCAAGCCAGCCGCGCATTTAGTTCACCCACACGGTATATACCACAAGAGTCCAATTACGACTGCATTCTTAACAGCGGTGCAGTAGTTTTTGTGTAAGTGGTGGGGACACAACCACCAAAACAAATTTAACAAACCGTGTTACTAACAACTGCATAGTGAGCAGATGTGCAGTTCCCCACACAATATATTTGCTTGGTTCGATCAAAAAAGATTTGGACAGATTCAGCTTTTTTGTTTGCCACAACATAAGACAACAACCACTGCAATAACAGTGTTGGGCAAGTTACTTTCAAATTGTTGTATATTACATATTAATAGTTACTTTAATTTGAATGTCTATACAGAGTTATGCGTTACTGATAACACTACTTTTGCGTTACTTTCCCCAAAAATACCACAGATGTATGACTAAGCAAAGGTTAATGTTTGACAACGGGTAATCAAAGTACATAAACTCAAGTTTATTGCAGTTCATTAAAAATATACAAGATATTGTAGTAGTGTTGTTTTTTCTATTCCACTGCTATCGGCACTGCAGCAGATAAGGAACTAAAGTTGTTTTTGGCTCTTGACACAATGCTAACCTAACTCTGACCATCATAAAGGCTAATGGAGCGCCTTGGTAGCTTCCCGGGTTCCATTCCAGCCTTGGAACCTTTGTTGCATGTGATACCCTTCTGTCTCCCATATTTCAAATCTCTACCTTTACACCGTCAAACACAGAGGAAATACGGGGAAAATGTATGAATTTCTGTATTTAGAGCTATACATTTTCCGAAATTCCAGGCTATTTTACGCCTACATGAAAGCATAAAAGGAACTTTTAATTTCTCACCGACATGTTCTGTCAAACTAATTTTGCTGTGAGCATTCAGCTGGATTCTTATTTCATCTGGTATCACCCTGCAGCTCCATAGATTATTTGAATGAAAGGTTGCTTCCTGCTGTCTCCCGAGCTAAGATTTTCAGCTGGATATTTGCCCACAGCCCCACAGAGCTCAACACTGACAACCCCGAGCAGTTCCTCTTACCAGGGAGGAATCACTTTCTGCATGATTCCTCTACCACTATTGACAAAACAACAGGGACTCCTGCCCAGAAACGTGGATTTATTTTAGACAACCAGCTGTTGTGTAAGGCTCTAACTGCAGCCAAGTCCTGATCCTGCAGGTATGCTCTACAGAAGCTGTCAAAGCAGACACTTTCTCACCATGAACACTGACCAGCACAAGCTGTACGGTTGTGCTCGTGCTATTTCATTATTTTACAATTTCCAGCATTCCTGCATTACCGAGGATGTTCAAACTGCTTTGAAAACCCCACTGCGTTTAGAAGAGACACACATGAGGCCCTGAAGAGGCAGCTCATAGTGACATCTGACAGTTTAGGATGGCAATCTCAAAGAAAACAGAGGAAGTATTGGTGAAGAAGTTACTTCTTTTGTGGAGTTAAATGGTATCATTGAGTGCTGTTTGCTGAGTGAGATGGATTGAAAAAAAGCTACTTTTTATCATCAGCACAAAATACAGTTGAAGCAGCACTTTTACTACAATAAAAGCAGAATAGTGTGAATTTGTGCCCTTAGACATCTCCCATCTGGACCACTTAATTTCCCTCTATGTTACTCATAAACTTCACACTCCACAGCTCATCCATGGTGCTTGGGTTGAATTCCAAACCTTAGTATTTGCATACGAGGCCCAAATGATTTATATATATGATATCATTTTTAAAGAAGTGCAAATTGGAATAAGTCATTAGAGGGAGAACTTTTTCTTTTACTTCTGTAATCATGGAGCTAGAGCTGGGTGGTATGGTTTATAAATAATATCTTAATATTTTCAGTCTGTCATGATATACAAATATATCTCTATATTTAAATATTATCTCTAAAATAGCAGGACTGCAATTTAACCTTTTTGAGTTGGTGTACTGGTATTTTTAAATCAGATTGGTATTTGGAAATGTATTGTTTATTATTAAGTTTGAGTAATTATTCAGACAATTGAAATTACGTTTTTCTCTGAAATACAGTTGGCGGTAGATACATAAAAAGATCATTTTATTTATTTAATATTTATTAACTTAGTTTTATTAATGAATACATTTGTATTTATTTATTATTGACTGAATTACTTTGAATAAATGTGGAATTGCCTATCACGTTCACGGAGGTTCACTTTTATTTATATAAAATGTAATTATATATTTATATAAGTCAGTTATTGGTCATTTTTATTTAACCCTTAGATATACTCTTCCATAAGTGGGTCAAAAATGACACATATTAGAATTAATGTGTTATGACATTTTTGTATTTTTGGTTAAGAATAATCCCTTGTATATTATTTTGTATTATATTTTGGTCCACACAAGAATCATTTCATGTTTGGAATATATATATGTGTGTGTGTGTGTGTGTGTGTGTGTGTGTGTGTGTGTGTGTGTGTGTGTGTGTGTGTGTGTGTGATTAATCAGGTAGGTCTAATTTTACACTTTGTGAGCTTGTGCATGTGTAAAATGTGTATTTTGAATGTAGTCCATTGCAGCCCCTGTTTTTTATTCTGTGATTAGTAGAGAACACTAGAATAGACAATGCCATGTCTTATCTTTTAAGTAAAATGCTGTTTTAGAAACTATTTTCACTTGGCCAACTTTAGCAACTTATGAATATCTCCATATACATGATTACTATCCTCTCTTAATGCGTTCTTGTTTTATCTGAGTTCCAGGTAACAAACGAGCAGACTCCTGCTGAGAAGGTTGAGACAGAGAGGCTCCCTTTGGATTTGACATCCCATGAGGCCTCTAGCGATGATGGTGCTACTATCCAGGTAATTGAGTAATATGGAAACTGTCGTCACAATATGTTTATGTTGATCTGTATACTATGTTGTTCCAGTACCAAGATAGGACCTTTTGCTATTTCTTTTCTGATACAGCTGTTAGTCAGTGTTAGTGATTGAGTGATTTGGTAGAGTCTGACTGAGGAAACGGTTATTAACACAATTTTAGTCGAGCCTTGATAGTTTCAGTTACAGAGACCTCTCACACACACACACTACTGTTTCCAGTCTCATGGGGCCCTCCCATTTCGTTAGGGCTTGAGGTGATTTTACAAGATTAGGGCAACAGCTTTTAGTATCCTAACTCAGGCTATTGCAGGTCTAGTTTGTGTTTGTGTAAAACGTGTATTTTGAATGTAGTCCATTGCAGTCCCTGTTTTTGCCATGTTTTGCCAAACCTCAGCCACACACTTTGTAGTCATGACCAAAAACATTTTTTGTGTTTATTTGTTTAAAGGTTTTTACTGTTGGAGGGTATACCCTAGTGGATTATCCTGACACCGATGAAGATTTAATAAATGATCAACCGTTGATTCCACACTGTGAAGTCGTTCATCAGGTATGCCTCGGATACTTTGAATGCAAGTTAATTTTAATAGATCAGTGCTCCAAATATCCTTCTATTGATTGTTTTGGAATGTAAATATAAGTTGATAAATATACATTGACTATACTTCCTTTTTACAGATGGATAAAGTACCAGATTTTACTGATTCTCTCTATGAATCAAGTGAGTCTGTAGTGGACGAAACCGATGATGAGGATTCTATAAGAGACCATTCCAACGGTGTTTAATCAGACAATGAATCTGTTCCTAAGTTGAAGAGGACAAAGACATTCTGGTATGCCTCAACGTCTTTGAAAACCAATAAATAGTTGATAAATCATTTTGTCCAAAATCTTTCCCCTATAATTGATTTTTAGAAGGTAATACAATGGATGACTATACCTTCAAATTACTTCCTTGTTTCAGATTAATAAACTACACGATTTTTCTGATGGCCTCTACGATTCAAGTGATGACGGTTCAGAGGACCCTTCCACTTCAAAGTCTGAAATGGCTTCACAAAGGCAGAGAAGAGGCTATTGCCGTCCTGTAAACCTCTTTTGTTTATTTCTTCACAATATCACTTAAAGGTTAGCGCCAATCAAACGCAACACCATGTTCACTAGAGTGCCAGGCATTTATATTGATGATATATGCAAAAAGCCAATCATTACAATTATGTAAACTGCAATTATGTTACTCTGGCTATTGAGCCTGCTGTTAATTTTGGGTGGTGCAAACATTTTAGTAATTATGTACATTTTTGTTCAATATCAATTCCCAAAATATCTTCATAGATACATTCCTTGGTGTGTCTTTTTATGGATTAATCTGTATTTGACACAATCAAATTGTTTTAACACAATTTAACAAAAAAAAGTTATTTCAAATTTGTAAATTCCATCCATCGTCTAACGCTTATCCGGGGTCATGTCGCGGGGGCAGCAGCTCCAGTAAGGAACCCCAAACTTCCCTTCTCCGGGCCACATCCGCCAGCTCCAACTGGGGGATCCCGAGGCGTTCCCAGGCCAGTGAGGAGATATAATCTCTCCACCGAGTCCTGGGTCTCCCCCGGGGTCTCTTCCCAGCTGGACATGCCTGGAACACCTCCTTAGGGAGGCGGTCACGTGGCATCCTTACTAGATGCCCGAACCACCTCAACTGGCTCCTTTCAACGTAAAGGAGCAGCGGCTCTACTTCGAGTCTCTCACGGATGGCTGAGCTTCTCACCCTATCTCTAAGGGAGACGCCAGCCACCCGTCTGAGAAAACCCATTTCGGCCGCTTGTACCCGTGATCTCGTTCTTTCGGTCATGACCCAGCCTTCATGACCATAGGTGAGGGTAGGAACGAAGATCGCCCGGAAGCTTTGCCTTCTGGCTCAGCTCTCTTTTCGTCATAACGGTGCAGTAAAGCGAATGTAATACCGCCCCCGCTGCTCTGATTCTCCGGCCAATCTCTCGCTCCGTTGTGCCCTCACTCGCGAACAAGACCCCTAGATACTTGAACTCCTTCACTTGGGGTAAGGGCTCATTCCCTACCCGGAGTAGGCAATCCACCAGTTTCCTGCCGAGAGCCATGGCCTCAAATTTTGAGGTGCTGATCCTCATCCCAACCACTTCACACTCGGCTGTGAACCGATCCAGTGACTGCTAAAGGTCACAGACCGATGACGCCATCAGGACCACATCATCTGCAAAGAGCAGCGATCCTCAGGCCACCAAACTGCAACCCCTCTCCTCCATGACTACGCCTCGATATCCTGTCCATGAAAATTACAAACAGGATTAGTGATAAAATTTGTAAATTTACTTTGATTAAAGGTACTCTGAATTTTACTTAGACCTTATATAGAATTTACCTTTTCCAAACATGCAGTAGACAGTAAAGAGTCTAATCAGTTTAAGTTATACTTAATACACAATAACTTACACAATAATTTGGAGGTTGAGTTATTAACTAAGTTTTTATTTTCTTAAGATTCAAATGGATCTTGTAGGGTGAAATTACTCTGTGGTAGATAGCATAGAGGAATACGTCCCAAATCCCAGAGGAGGATAGAGAAAGCACACACAGTGAGTCCAGCTTCAAATTACCCAAAATCAAGTCCTCCATCCCAAATCCCAGAGAGGATAGAGAAAGCACACACAGTGAGTCCAGCTTCGAATTATCTAAAATCAAGTCCTCCAGTCAGTTCAGTAAGAGCAAAAGCTTTTCTCATAGCAAAGCAGTGAATTAAGTGAACATGGAGCACCCACATAAAAGCAAGGAAGCAAGTGTGTCAATGCCCCTTTGTAATGAGCCATCTGTATATGTAAATTCAGTTATGAAGGAGGATGGATCAAGAAAATACAATAAAACACCACTGCTTTTATTGTGGTCTAGCAGTGCAAAACATGTCCAGACACCTGATGCGTAAACACAATGATACAGTAGAGGTTGCAAAAGCATTCAGTTTCCCAAGGAACTCCAAGGAAAGACGACAGCAATTAGATATGATCAGAAATAAAGTAATAAACTTCACACACAACAAATATGTTTTAGAGAACCAGAAAGGAAAACTTATCCCGTGCAAGCCACCCAAAAAACCCACTGATGGAAAAATAATTTATGCATTGTCCCTATTGCTATGGCTTTTTTACAAGGAGGGTGATGTGGCACCATTTTCAATCCTGTAAATTTAAACCCCAGGATAAGCATTCTAAACGTAAAACAAGAGTCCAAGCATTGTGTGCTTTTGCTGATACTGCTCCAATTGGATTAAGTGATGCATACTGGAAGTTCTTAAATAATATGAATCAAGATATGATTGTAATTGCTGTTAAGCAAGACCACTGCATTCTAGAGTATGGTTACAGACTGTTCAAGCAGAATGAGAGGGTAACCAGCCAACATCAACATATATGACAAAAACGGAGGGAGCTTGGCAGACTGATGCTGGCAGCTAAAAAAGTAACACCTGTTAAGACGATCAAAGAAATCATAAAGCCTGAAAAGTACACCAATGTTGTCAATGCTGTGAGATGCCTTGCTGGATACAGTGAGGAAACTGGCAAATATCAACGTCCATCTCTTGCTCGCAAAGTTGGACACAGCTTGCATTAATTGGCCATGTTTATAAAGTCTGAAGGATTTAAGACAAAAGATAAAGAAACTGCCAAAGATGCTGAGGAATTTGCACAGCTATACCGAGAAAGTTGGAGATTTGACATAGCTAGCCAAGCGCTAACTCACCAGTCAAAGTGAAATTCTCCTTCTCCATTCACGCAGGATGTCCAAAATCTTCATTCCCATCTATCTCAGAAACAGCGGGAACACTTGAATGCCCTGAAAGAAGAGGGTTCGCTGTCAAACTGGAAAGATCTTGCTAAAGTTACCCTGGCTCAAGTTATCCTCTTCAACCGTAGGAGAGAAGGAAAGGTATCCAGAATGCCTTTGTCTGCGTACTTATCAAGAGACACATCAGAAACGCATGAAGATGTTAACTTGGCCCTTACAGCACTGGAGCTTTGCAAACATTTTGTCCGGATAACCATAGTAGGAAAGAGAGGAAGGAAAGTTCCAGTCCTCCTCACCCCGCTCATGAGGGAATCGATCGATACTCTGATCAAAAAGCGAGAAGAATGTCGGGTACTGAATCAGAATGTATTCTTGTTCGTGTTGCCGAACTCTGTTAATTACCTCAGGGGTTCTGACTACATAAGGCAGTTTGTGCATGAATGTGAAGATGTCAAGAATCCCAAAGTGCTTACCTCAACAAAACTCAGGAAACACATTGCTACCCTGTCAACCGTTCTGAATCTCAAGACTACAGAACTTGACCAGATAGCAGATTTCCTTGGGCATAACATTGACGTCCACAGAAAGCACTACCGCCTTCCAGAGGGCACCCTTCAGCTAGCTAAAATCAGCAAGGTTCTCATGGCATTGGAACGAGGATGATTAGGTGAATACAAAGGGAAGAGTCTGGATGATATACACATTGATCTGAATGGTACTAATTTCAGTTTGAAACGTAATTTTTGTTGAACTTTCATCAGTTGAGCTGTTTGATGTAGTACTTTTGCATACTCTTGATTGTCATAGGTTTATCACAACACTTTCAGCTTTCCAATTTATTCATACTCTATCATACTTTTTTAGAAACTGTTGACCTGGATGGGTGTTCACAAGAGGACATGGAAGGTATGGTAATTGTTTATGAATAATAAATGTGCATTTTCTTAAGGCCATTGAATGCCTGTTAGTTTCCCTACTACGTAGAACTATGTAAAATGTAAAACTACTTTTTAAGATGAACAGCAAAGATAGATTTTATAAAATATCTTTAATCTTGATCATGGCAATATAATTGCTGTCACAATGACGAGAAACCATATGCATGGCAATTTTCCTAATCCAGCCACCCTTACTGACAGCTGCTTTAGTGTTACCCAGTTAACAGCAAAAACAATACTAATTATGTAAAAATAAATATGCTTAACAAATAACAATAACAACATTTATCAATTAACTAGCAAGAAATTACTATTAATTAAAATAACTAAAAGCAAACATTTGAAATCATCCATCGATCTTATTAGAAAACAACAATTGAAGTACTAAACAAATAACTATCTCCAACAATGACAATTATCCTAATCCAGCCACCTTTACTAACAGCTACCTCCATAGTTTGAGCCAATATATAGCTATTGTATATTTGTAAAAAATATTGTCTCTATCCAGATGCCAGTATGCAAGAAGCCAACGGGTCTGAAGATGAGGAAAGTGTGACATCCCTGCAAGAAAGTGCCACCACAGTTATGCCAAACACCAGAAGTCAGCTAAAAAGAGAGGTAAACTGAAAATAAATTGACTGTTTGAATGTTTTCCGTTCAAGTGAGTTGACAGAGGAGTGATTGGAGTTACTTGGAAGAAAAACTAAAGTATCTGGGTACTACTTGTGTATGTCCACAGTAATACTTCTATAAGTAAGTGAAATTGTATCTGTTGCAATTTTAAAGTTAACCAATTAGTGTTGGAACCTGTTGTAGCTCGTCTATTATGTTAACTGTATTCATGTTTAGGTCAGGCTTTTGTTTCATGTTAGTCTGTGGTTGTCATGTGTTCTTTCTGTAGTTAGATTCACTAATGTCTCGTCTCGTTGTGCACTTCCTGTTTTATTTTATACTTTCCTCTTGTCCCTCTTTCCAGATCCCTTTACTTCCTTCTTTGGTATGATTGCCTGCCCCACCCCTGATTGTTTCCACCTGTGCCCTCTCACCTCATGTTTAAATAGTCCTGTCTATCCTTGTCTTGTGCCAGTTCGTACTTGTTCATGTGTTGTGAGTATTGTTCTAAATCAAATCAAATCAAATTTATTTGTATAGCCCAATATCACAAATTATACATTTGTCTCAGTGTGCTTTACAGACTGTACAGGTTACGACATCCTCTGTCCTTAAACCCTCGCATCGCACAAGGAAAAACTTCCTAAAAGAAACCCCAAAATTAAAGGGGAAAAAATGGAAGAAACCTCAGGGAGAGCAACTGAGGAGGAATCCCTCTCCCAGGACGGACAGACGTGCAATAGATGTCGTGTGTACAGGATAAACAACATAGTACAAATACAACATTTGACAGAAATTATGTTGTGTTGGAAAAAAAAGAAATAGAAAGTATGGATGAATCCAGGAAAATGTCAATAAGGCTTCCCGGTGTCCAGCAGGACCAGGTCAGCAGGCGCTGTCACAATTCATGATCCTGACGTAAACTTTATCAGTGGCAACCTGCCACATGAGAGACAGTCACTCCGGGGTATGATACCCCGGATGGTGAGTTAGTAACATACATTTACATAAATGCATACAGATAGAGAGGGAGAAGAAGAGAGAGGGAGGGGAGGAGAGAGGAAGGGAAGGAAGAGAGCAGGGAGGTGTCCCCCGGCAGTCTAAGCCTATAGCAGCATAACTAGGGGCTGATCCAGGGCAAACCTGAGCCAGCCCTAATTATAAGCTTTATCAAAAAGGAAAGTCTTTAGCCTACTCTTAAATGTGGAGAGTGTGTCTGCCTCCCGAACACAAACTGGAAGCTGGTTCCACTGGAGAGGAGCTTGATAGCTGAAGGCTCTGGCTCCCATTGTACTCTTACAGACGCTAGGAACCACAAGTAACCCTGCAGTCTGGGAGCGTAATGCTCTAGTTGGTTTATAAGGTACTATGAGATCTTTAAGATATGCTGGAGCCTGACCATTAATTGATTTGTAAGTCAGGAGAAGGATTTTGAATTCTATTCTGTATTTTACCGGGAGCCAGTGCAGTGCAGCTAATACAGGAGTAATATGATGCCGTTTCCTTGTTCTAGTCAATACACGTGCCGCTGCATTTTGGATCAACTGAAGAGTCTTAAGTGACTTTTTGGGACAACCTGATAACAATGAGTTGCAGTAATCCAGCCTTGAAGTAACAAATGCATGGACTAGTTTTTCTGCATCATTTTGAGACAGGATGTGTCTTATTTTTGCAATGTTACGTAGATGAAAGAAGGCAGTCCTTGAGATTTGTTTTATGTGGGAGTTAAACGACAGATCTTGATCAAAGATGACGCCAAGATTCCTTACAGTGGTGCTGGAGGCCAAATTAATGCCATCCAGAGCTTCTATGTCATTAGAAAATGCGTTTCGGAGGCGTTTAGGGCCAAGTATAATAACTTCAGTTTTGTCTGTGTTTAACATCAAAAAGTTGCTAGACATCCAAGTTTTTATGTCCTTAAGGCATACTTGAAGTTTAGCCAATTGATTGGTTTCATCTGGTTTAATTGATAGATATAATTGGGTATCATCCGCATAACAATGAAAGTTTATAGAGTGGTTCCTTATAATATTGCCCAAAGGAAGCATATATAAGGTGAATAAAATCGGTCCAAGTACAGAACCCTGCGGAACTCCAAGACTGACTTTGGCTGTCATGGAGGATTTATCGTTAACAAGTACAAATTGAGATCGCTCAGATAAATAGGACTTGAACCAGCTTAGTGCGGTTCCTTTTATGCCAACACAATGTTCCAGTCTCTGTAGTAGAATGTCATGATCAACAGTGTCGAAAGCAGCACTGAGGTCTAACAAGACAAGAACAGAGACAAGTCCTTTGTCTGATGCCAATAGAAGGTCATTGGTAACTTTCACCAGAGCCGTCTCTGTGCTATGATGAACTCTAAATCCAGATTGAAAAACCTCAAATAAACTATTATTATGTAAAAAGTCACACAACTGTTTTGCGACTGCTTTCTCAAGGATTTTAGCGGGAAAGGGTAGGTTAGATATCGGCCTATAGTTGGCTAAAACCTCTGGATCAAGACCAGGCTTTTTAAGAAGTGGTTTTATTACAGATACTTTAAAGGATTTTGGTACGTAGCCAGATAATAGAGACAGGTTGATCATATTTAATAACGAAGTGTTAATTAAGGGTAAAACTTCTTTAAACAGTTTAGTTGGAATCGGGTCTAAAAGACAGGTTGATGGTTTAGACGATGAGATTGTTGAAGTTAGTTGGTTAAGGTTGATTGGAGTAAAACAGTCTAGATATATTTCAGGAGTTACAGATGTTTTTAAAATTCCAACAGTTGAAGTTAAGTCATTACCAATTGAGGTCAGGAGGAGATTAATTTTGTCTCTAATAATTATAATTTTATCGTTAAAGAAACTCATGAAGTCGTCACTACTGAGAGATATAGGAACAGAAGGCTCTGTAGAGCTGTGACTCTCTGTCAGCCTGGCTACAGTGCTGAAAAGAAACCTGGGGTTGTTCTTATTTTCTTCTATTAAGGAAGAGTAATAAGCTGCTCTGGCATTACGGAGAGCCTTCTTATACGTTTTAAGATGATCTAACCAGACTAAACGAGATTCTTCCAATTTAGTGGAACGCCATTTACTTTCAAGATTTCTCGACTTTTGTTTTAATTTGCGGATTTGTAAATTAAGTAAATTAAATTATTTTTCTGTTTTATGATCTTCTTCTTTAGAGGAGCGACAGAGTCGAGTGTTATTCGCAGTGAGGCTGCAGCGCTATCAACAAGATGATTAATTTGGGAGGGACTAAAGTCAGCATTGGAGTCCTCTGTTATATTGATATTGAGTCCTGGTATTGAATTAAGTGCTGATGGAATCACTTCCTTAAATTTAGTCACAGCACTTTCAGATAAACATCGAGCGTAGGATATTTTGCCTACTGGCTTGTAGTCCAGTAACAGGACTTCAAAAGTTATTAAAAAATGGTCTGATAAAAGAGGATTATGTGGACACACTAATAAACTTTCAATTTCAACACCATATCCCAGAACAAGGTCCAGAGTGTGGTTTAAACAGTGAGTTGGTTCATGTACATTTTGACTGAACCCAATTGAATCTAATATTGAGATAAATGCATTATTAAGGCTGTCACTATCAACATCCACATGAATATTAAAGTCACCTACAATAATTACTTTATCTGTTTTAAGGACTACATTTGATAAAAAATCTGAGAATTCAGATAGAAATTCAGAATACGGACCAGGAGGGCGGTACACAGTAACAAATAAAACTGGCTTTATTGTTTTCCATGTTGGGTTTGAGAGCGTAAGAACAAGGCTTTCAAAAGAGTTATAGTTTAGTTTAGGCTTAGGATTCAAATATGGCCGCAACTCCACCTCCTCGGCCAGTACCTCGAGGAATGTTAGTATTAATATGACCAGGAGGAGTACATTAATTTAGACTGACATATTCTTCATGTCTCAGCCAGGTTTCAGTGAGACAAAATAAATCAATCTTATTATCTGATATTAAATCATTTACTAATCCAGCTTTCGTTGATAAAGATCTGATGTTTAAGAGCCCACATTTAATTTTTCGATTTAGTTGTACGTTTGCAGCGGTGGTGTTTATTTTAATTAGGTTTTCATGCATAACTCCTCTTCTGTTAACCATAGACTTGATTAGTTTCAGTGGTCGTGGAGCAGACACAGTCACTATGGGGATTTGAGTGGGTGACTGCCCGGAAAGAAGCACAGAGAAGTGTGTAAGACTGCAACTCTTTGTCCTGGTCTCAACTCTGGTTTGTCATGGATTAGGTCCACTAATAGACTTTGTAATATTATTGGATATGAGATCTGCTCCAGCCAAAGTAGGATGGATGCCGTCACTCCTAATCAGACCAGGTCTTCCCCAGAAAGTCCGCCAATTGTCTACGAAGCCCACATCATTATCTGGACACCACCGTGAGAGCCAGCGACGGAATGATGACATGCGGCTAAACATGTCATCATTCAAAAGATTTGGCAGAGGACCAGAGAAAACTACGGAGTTCTAGTGATCAGGTCAGTTCAGGTCAGGTCAGGTCAGGTCAGTTTAGCTTTTTTCATGTGCCTCTTTGTGAGAGATTTTTGTTTTGTATTTAGATTGTTGATATTTGTGATGGGCAAATTAAGCTTTTGTGAAGCACTGAACCACTTCAGCAAATTGTTTTGAAAATGGGTTCATTACTCAAAGCTTCAGGTACAGTGACCTCTACTGGCGAAGTGCAGGGCTGCAGTGGATTTAAAGTATCTTTGCCTTGAAAATTCTTTGACTCGCACATCTAAGACTGAATATCATGTATTTAAAAATAAATGAATCTATAAAAATAAAGATTGATATGTGTTATTGGGAAGAGAGTGCTGGGAAAAAATTGCGCTTTTTATGCCTTAAACGATAGTATAGTTTAAGATTAGATAGAGAGAAGGGGAATGACATTCAGCAAATGGCCACGGGTAAGATTCGAATCCCGAGCCACTGCGGCAAGCCTTTGATTGAGGGATGCTTGCTCTACGAGCTGCGCCACTGGGGCAGGGCATGAATATGTGGGATGTAGATTTATTTTCTTTACTTGCTCACAAGGAACAGATGATGCTGGCGTGCATAAAAATAGTTTCGCTAGTTGGCTGGCTGCATAATGATCCAATACAAACGCAATACCAACAACTCAACAGCAACAACGTATACTACGACAACAACCCACAAATTTGAGGTTATAAAGTGTTGAGGCGGTCAAATTCAAAACTGTCTCAACCTGTCAGAATCGAAACGAGGCAGTGCCAGCGAATCACCTGATTCGACCGCAAACTAGTCCGGTGATGCATTCAGGCAATGAAGCAGTTACTGCTTCGGACGTCATATGTCAAGTGATTTGAAGCAAGCTTCGAAGCAGTAGTTCTATGGAATTTGTTGTTCTGGGTTTAAAGCACGTATTGAAGCTTCAATGAGTGATCTTTTGTTTGGTACTTGGTGTTATTCATTGTTCTCCTCCTTATGAGTGAGTCTTTATTTTTGATACTTTGTTTGTTTGTATTCCTCCTTGTGACTGCTATAGTTTTGTTCTTTGTTTGCAGTAAAGCATTTCATTTTGTTACTTTACATCAGTCTCAGAGTCGTGCATATGAGTTCACCATTCTTGTGTCTGAGTTCCCTAACAGAACATAACCAACACTTTTTTGAAATACAAAGGTCCTTTTTTCATACCTTTTGAAATCTTTCCTTTTGAGATTGATGCTCCTGAAATATATCTAGACTGTTTTACTCCAATCAACCTTAACCAAATAACTTCAACAATCTCATCGTCTAAACCATCAACCTGTCTTTTAGACCCGATTCCAACTAAACTGTTTAAAGAAGTTTTACCCTTAATTAACACCTTGTTATTAAATATGATCAACCTGTCTCTATTATCTGGTTACGTACCACAATCCTTTAAAGTAGCTGTAAGAAAACCACTTCTTAAAAAGCCTAGTCTTGATCCAGAGGTTTTAGCCAACTATAGGCCAATATCTAACCTCACAAAACAGTTGTGTGATTTTTTTTTTTACATAATAGTTTATTTGAGGTTTTTCAATCTGGATTTAGCGTTCAGAGACAGAGAGACGGCACTGGTGAAAGTTACCAATGACCTTCTATTGGCATCAGACAAAGGACTTGTCTCTGTTCTTGTCTTGTTAGACCTCAGTGCTGCTTTCGACACTGTTGATCATGACATTCTACTACAGAGACTGGAACATTGTGTTGGCATAAAAGGAACCGCACTAAGCTGGTTCAAGTCCTATTTATCTGAGCGATCTCAATTTGTATGTGTTAACGATAAATCCTCCATGACAGCCAAAGTCAGTCTTGGAGTTCCGCAGGGTTCTGTACTTGGACCGATTCTATTCACCTTATATATGCTTCCTTTGGGCAATACTATAAGGAACCACTCTATAAACTGTCATTGTTATGCGGATGATACCCAATTATATCTATCAATTAAACCAGACGAAAACAATCAATAGGCTAAACTTCAAGCATGCCTTAAGGACATAAAAACTTGGATGTCTAGAAACCTTTTGATGTTAAACACAGACAAAACTGAATTTATTATACTTCATACTTCATATACCTCCCAAACGCATTTTCTAATGACATAGAAGCTCTGGATGGCATTAATTTGGCCTCCAGCACCAGGAATCTTGGCGTTATCTTTGATCAGGATCTGTCTTTTAACTCACACATAAAACAAATCTCAAGGACTGCCTTCTTTCATCTACGTAACATTGCAAAAATAAGACACATCCTGACTCAAAATGATGCAGAAAAACTAGTCCATGCATTTGTTACTTCAAGGCTGGATTACTGCAACTCATTGTTATCAGGTTGTCCCAAAAAGTCGCTTAAGACTCTTCAGTTGATCCAAAATGCAGTGGCACATGTATTATCAAGAACAAGGAAACGGGATCATATTACTCCTGTATTAGCTGCTCTGCACGGGCTCCCGGTAAAATAAAGAATATAATTCAAAATCCTTCCCCTGACTTACAAAGCAATTAATGGTCAGGCTCCAGCATATCTTAAAAATCTCATAGTACCTTACAAACCAACTAGAGCATTGTGCTCCCAGACTGCAGGGTTACTTGTAGTTCCTAGAGCCAGAGCCTTCAGCTATCAAGCTCCTCTCAAGTGGAACCAGCTTCCAGTTTGTGTTCGGGAGGCAGACACCCTCCACATTTAAGAGCAGGCTAAAGACTTCCTTTTTGATAAAGTTTATAGATAGGGCTGGCTCAGGTTTGCCTTGGATCAGCCCCTAGTTATGCTGCTATAGGCTTAGACTGCCGGGGGACACCTCCCTGCTCTCCTCCTTCTCTTCCTCTCGCCTCCCCTCCCTCTCTATCTGTATGCATTTATGTAAATGTATGTAACTAACTCATCATCCGGGGTATCATCCCCAGAGTTTCTGTGTCTCATGTGGTAGGTTGCCACTGATAAAGTTTACGTCAGGATCAGGAATTGTGGCTGCGCCTGCCTTTTTGACATTTTCTTGGAGTCATCCATACTTTCTCTTTTTCAACACAACATCATTTCTGTCAAATGTTGTATTTATACTATCTTGTTTATCCTGTACACATGACATCTATTGCATGTCTGTCCATCCTGGGAGAGGGATCCCTCCTCAGTTGCTCTCCCTGAGGTTTCTTCCATTTTTCCTCCTTTAATTATGGGGTTTCTTTTAGGAAGTTTTTCCTTGTGCGATGCGAGGGTCTTAGGACAGAAGGTGTGCTTTACAGTCTGTAAAGCACACAGAGACAAATGTATAATTTGTGATATTGAGCTATATACATACATTTAATTTGATTTGATTTACTTGAACAGCTGCATCTGAATTAGGAATAAGTTTACTTTTGATATTTTAAGATATTCTGCTGATAATACAGTATATGTTTAAGTAATTTCTATCTGTACAAATAAAGGCATTACATTTTCATCAATCATCTCATATTTTTACTTTAAAAACTTTTGGCTGTAATATATAACGTTCACTAATTTATTCGGCAACATAAAAAAGCCGAACAGGAGTAACGTTAAATGTGATGTCTTAGCTTTTATGTTTTTGAATGTCACCAATCGGATCAGTTTCTAAAAGTGCATACCTTCCTTCAAGCCATCTGTGGTCTGACAAGTCCGACACATTTTTCTCCAACTTCGACCAACTCAGTATACTTATACTGTTTGAAAACCAAATTGACTTTGTGCAAAGCAGAGTTTAGAGCAAAGCAGGCTGGGTATTCAACGTGAGGGCACACTACAAACTCTCTCCCTCTGTCAGGCAAAGACGGTTGATATTAAGCAACATTTTTGTTTAATTTAATGTACACATATGCCAAGTATGTCTTTTTACCAAATGTGCCTATGTGGGAATCACTTATTTGATGAAAGTGACTTGTAAGAAAAATTACGACCATCCATTTCATAATTTAGACATGTCAAAGTTTAGGAAAAAAGGTCATGTTTTGTCAATGAACAATTTCTGTATTATAATATTTTTTTCTCCCCCTCTTCTCTTGCCTCAGCTGTCCTCTCAGCCCTTCCTTCTCCTGACTCCTTCTCACTCATGCTTGCCAACTCTGCCACCGACGCTCTCCTCTCTACCCTGTCCTCCTCTCTGGACTCCCTCTGTCCTCTCACCTTGCGGCAGGTTCGCCAGACCCCTCCAGATCCCTGGCTGGATGACTCTGTGCCTGCTAACAGAGCCATCCTACGGGGAGCTGAAAGAAAATGGCTGAAATCAAAACACCCTCACGCCTTACTTACCTTTCAAACTCTTCTCTCCTCTTTTTCTTCTATTTCAGAAGCGAAAAGCACTTTCTTCCAACAAAAATTTTTGTTCCAAAAAACTTTTCTCTATCTTCTCCACCCTCCTCGACCCTCCCAGTCCACCACCTCCTTCTTCCCTCCTACCATCCCACTTTGTCAACTACTTTGTAAAAAAGATAGATGACATACGCTCTTCATTTTCCGACTTACCGACTAACATCAATTGTTCACCATCCACATCACTTCCCCCCACTCTTACTTCTTTCTCCACTCTCTCTTCGTATTAAGTTATATCTCTCATTACCTCTGCCCGTCCTACCACCTGCCCTCTGGACCCTATCCCCTCTCACCTTCTCCAGTCTATTGCTCCTGACCTCCTCCCTTTTCTCACCCATCTCATCAACACCTCCTTAACTTATGGTTGCTTTCCTAACAATCTTAAGGAGGCAAGAGTGAACCCTCTCTTAAAGAAACCCTCAATCGATCCTTCTGAAGTCAACAACTACAGACCTTTCTCTCTTCTTTCTTTTCTTACCAAAACACTTGAGCGTGCAGTCTTTAATCAACTATCGTCTTACCTTCACCAGAACAACCTTCTTGATCCGCACCAATCTGGTTTCACTCAACTGAGACTGCCCTCCTCTCTGTCACTGAGAAACTCACGCTGCTAGAACAGCCTCCCTCTCCTCTTCTGGACCTTTCTGCTGCGTTTGACACAGTGAACCACCAGATCCTCCTCTACACCCTCCAAGAACTGGGAGTCTCAGGCTCTGCTCTCTCCCTGTTCTAATCCTACCTAAAGGACTGCACCTACAGGGTAACTTGGAGAGGGGCTCTGTCGAACCCCTGTCAACTCACCACCGGGGTACCTCAGGGCTCCGTCCTGGGGCCTCTCCTCTTTTCAATGTACACCAACTCAATTGGCTCTGTCATTCACTCTCACGGTTTCTATTACCACAGCTACGCAGATGACACTAAACTGATTCTGTCTTTTCCCAGATCTGAAACCCAGGTGTAGGCATGGATCTCTGCTTGTCTGGCTGATATCTCTCGGTGGATGGCCGCACATCACTCAACCTTGACAAGACCGAGCTCCTTTTCCTTCCGGGTAAGGGCTCTCCCATCCAAGATCTTACCATCAACATCGGCACCTTTGTTGTTTCCCTGACTCTGACTGCAAGGAATCTGGGTGTGACGCTGGACAACCAACTGTCCTTCGGTCCCAACATCGCTGCAACAACACGCTCCTGCAGATACACTATGTACAACATCAGGAGGATACGTCCCCTACTGACTCAGAAGGCGACCCAGGTTCTGGTCCAGGCTCCTGTCCTCTTAAGTCTTGACTACTACAACTCCCTCCTCGCTGGACAGCCTGCATGTGCCTTTCGACCTCTACAGCTGATCCAGAATGCAGCAGCCCGATTGGTCTTCAATCTACCCAAGTTCCATACTACACCGCTTCTCCGCTCCCTTCACTGGCTACCAGTGGCGGCCCGAATCTGCTTCAAGACTCTGGTGCTGGCCTACCGTGCTGTGAATGGATCAGCCCCTTCCTACATCCAGGCTATGGTCGAACCATACACCCCAGCACGTTCACTTCGCTCTGCGTCGTCCAATCGGCTCGCCACTCCCTCACTACGAGTGGGACCCAGATTTCCCTCAAACAAAACCCGCCTGTTTGCTATCCTGGCTCCAAAATGGTGGAACGACCTCCCCATTGATGTCAAGACTGCAGACAGTCTTCACACCTTCTGTGGCAGACCGAAAACTCACCTGTTTCGACTGCACCTCGGCGAATGAAGAAAACAAAATAACTGTTCTTTGTATGTTGGCTTATTTATAGCTAATAGTTGAATTTGTATTCTATTGTTTCTGTATGTTGCACTTATGTTGCACTTCAAACTGGTTTATTTGAAGACAGTGTTCACTTAAACGATTGTACCTATTTGAAGCTATTGGACTTACAAGATATTATTATAATATTATATTAACCAAGCGTGTGTGTGGGAGGAAGACAGATGGAGAGAGACAGTTTGACAGAGAAGTGTACATTTCTAACATTGAATTAATAAACTTTCAAGGAGTCACGCAGAGACCTCCAGGTGACAAAACAACTCTAAATAAAAAAGCAGTTGAGATAAATAGCAGACGTTCATTAAATCAGGGTCATGAAAGAGGGTCATGAATAAAACACACACTGACTCCAGCAGAATAAACTATACTAAGTAGAGATAAATCAGGTGGATTTAGTCAGTTAATATGTTTCATTGTAAGATTTACTCAATTTATTCTCTCCAGACAGTAAAAGAGATCTGCACTCAAGCTGTCTCTACAGTGCACTATATTTATGTGATGGTAAATGCAGGGGGGCATTGTTTAGACTGGGTCTATCACCATAGTTTTATTTTCCGTATTGAGAAGGAATTTGTGTGGCTAATGTGCACTGAATATTTCAGATTTAAAATTCAATAAAACTCAATAATGGTGTATACTGTAGTTCAGTTCGTCAATTATCTGTTGCCACAGACCAAAAGAGATGTTTTCCTTTTAGAGGCATAACATTCTTTTGTACTTTTTTTCTTTTTTTTCTGTACGTAGCACTTAAATCGGTTTGGCTTATTTGAAGCTAATGTACTTGTAAGATTCTTGCTGTTCGGAGTTGTATCCTCATGATTCTTTGCACTTATTAAAAAAAAGTGTCAGCTAAATTAACTGTAATGTAATATAATGTAAATATAATGTATTAAAAAAGTCTTCAAACTTATTAATTTGTACTTGTCTTTGTACCCAGGTATTGTCAGAGCCTTTCTGAGCAATGGGCATTTGTTTTTCTGGTTAACGGGCTTTCAAAGAAATGGGCTTACAGTCCAAAGTGACATTTTTCCAACTATTAGGGTTTCGGAATAATGGGCCATCGGAACAATGGCATGGCTCCCACTCATAAACCTTTTTTCCAGCTGCAGCAGGAAGCTGTTCTCAACAAAAAAACAACAACCTGTTCACAACTTGCTCAGCAACAAACGGCAGACGGACACTGACTAGCAGGTGAACATAGTGGAGCATTTAGCTGCTAAAGAGCCAGATGTTATCCTCAGGAGTTAATGGAGATTAAAAGAAGCTACAAGGAGAGTGAATATGTATAAAGACTCACAGTTGTCAAGGTCAACGCGTCTGATCATGAATGTTAAAGTTGCCATCTGTCTGCTGAACGTGTCAATAGGCAACTGTTTGCTCACATGTCGCCATCAACTTCACAAGGTGATATGTCAATATTGTGTTCACAGCATGTTACATGGTCCCAAGTGTAATACTGTTTTAAAATAAATAATGTGTGTGTGTGTGTATAGCATATCTGACAGACATGTGCGAAGGATACAGAAAGGTAATACAACCTGGTAGTAAGACTACTGTTATTACTGTCTCTTCACTCACCTGGTTATACAACTAGACGTTGTTCATCTCTCCCAAAGGTTATTATGGGTCCGTTGAGAGGAGGAATGAAAGAAGGAAGAAGAAGAGAGAAGCCTGTAAAGGTAAATGAGACACAAGAGGACAGCAGGTGCTAAAGAAGGAAAGAAGGAGAGAGGAAATATAGTGGAGGGAAGGACATACAAACGGTGAAGAGAGGGATCTAAGGAGGAAAAAAGATATGAAGGTAGCAAACAGAGGAAAGGAGGAGGAGGAAAGGAAGAATGAAAAGCAAGGGAAGGGAATATAAAAAGGTGGAAGGCACATAGGAAAAAATAAGGAGGAGAAGAAAAGGAATGACATAAACAGGAAAAGATGAAATAAAGAAGCTTTGAAATAAAGAAAATTTCCCCTTTAAATTTTGGGGTTTCTTTTAGGAAGTTTTTCCTTGTGCGATGCAAGGGTCTAAGGACAGAGGATGTCGTAACCTGTACAGTCTGTAAAGCACACTGAGACAAATGTATAATTTGTGATATTGGGCTATACAAATAAATTTGATTTGATTTGATTTGATTTGAAAAGAAGGGAATAAAAAGAGAGAGAGAGAGGTATCAGTATGACTCTAGTCATGTGTAACTGCCCCCCTGTGCTGTTGGGCAGTGAAGCTGCAGACAAATGATTACATTTAGAGCACACACACACACACACACACACACACACACACACACACACACACACACACACACACACACACTCACACCACTATTTAATCAGGTTGCCTCAATACAAGCATCAGAATTATTGTCCAATAGTAAATACACCCTGACACACACATATACACACACACACACACACACGCAGAAGCTGGCTTAACCTTCACCCAAAAAGGACACACACACACACACACACACACACACACACACACACACACAAACACATACATAATAAACAAGGAAAGGGAAGATAGGATTGGTTGGTAGCAACCACAGAGACGCGGTCAAAGTGACAGCAGGTTACAGCCAAGCCATTAAAAACATGGATCCGACAACACTGTAAACCAGGCTGGTGCTCTGCTGACGTATGTTTTATAAATCATACATCTCTGTTAAAGTCCTTATTTCTAGTCAAGAAGTACATGCTTTCAGGCTAATAGTCCAATTGATGTCATGTCCTCCGAAAAGCTAAAGTAATGTATAGAAATTAAATAAGAGGCTACTTATACTAACATTGTAATGTCTGTTCTGTTGAACTCCTTTATGGGAACATCTTTTTTAATTTAAACTCCGTCTCTTTTTATTGTTTTGATTAAGACACCACTATTGGCAAAACAATTGATATTGTGCATTTCAAGTACCAAAAGTTAAAGTAGGGGAGAGTGGGGTAAGATGACCGAGTGGGTAAATTGACCCATCCCCTTTTCTAGGAAACTGGGCATTATTTTTGTCATGTGACAATAAATTCAGGAAGAACCCATCATCTCTATCTGGATATAATGGAGAAAAGCACATGGGAGAAGTGTTAAGTATTTATTTACTCAAAAAACACCTTTTTGCTTGTCTCAGTAAATGTTTAGGTATCTCAGGTATAATGACTGTTATGTTAAAGCAAATGTATCCAGGTCTAAAAATGAGCAGGCCTACTCATTATGCAGAATAGCCTATTTCAGAATAATGTATATTATGTGATTGGATTATGATTAGCATTGCATGTGTACATCACTTTGATGTTGCACCAGGTAACAGAGGGGCTACTTTTAACATATTAATATACTGCTGGGTTGCTTAATCTATAAAGATATGTCATAAATTCAAATGTGCCTCAGAAATGTAGTAGACTAGAAGTATAAAGTAGCATAATAGAAGGTACAAGTACCTCAAAAGGTGCAGTGCTTGATTAAATGTACTACTGTAAAGGCATTAAAGAAGTACTTAACTGTAAAATTGTAATCATTTTTAAATCAATTACAGTACCAATCCGAGCCACCAAAGGTGCACTCATTTCAGCAACATAATGTTTATTTACTGATTTTACTGCTGATTCATAGAGATTGTTAATAGGTCTATTTATACAGTCTTGACTTTTAGCCTTGGTTTGACTTTAACTGGCACAGCAGACATCAAAACAGCGATCACTATCTCAGAGCATGTATTTATTCATTAAAAGGACTTTAGAATAAACAAGAGCTTCTGAACCTACAGTCACGCACACAGTCGTGTTACTTCACTCCACTTCAGCTGTCAGAGACCCAGATGAAGAGAGGAAGAGGCATTTATGGTGTGTGTATCAGTGAGAGAGGAGAGCGTGTTTGTCTCAATTACAATCTATATTGAATTACCCAAGGGATCCGTGTAGTTGCTGGTTTCATGCTTTCCTCTCTTTAACTTATTTCTCTCTCTCACTCACACACACACACACACACACACACACACACACACACACACACACACACACACACACACATACACACACACACACACACACACACACACACACACACTTATTACGCAGTACAAAAACATACCTCCAAATCACTTTCTGTTATCATCAAAGTCAGTACTTAAAACCATAGCGTGACTTCATGTGAACTCAATTCCTTTCTTTGTTCCTTCTCTGCCAGCTCTCTCCAACGTCTCTCTGCTATTTCAACTATATTTCGTGAGTTGGAAAATATAAGTAAAATACAGTAAAGAAAGAATCTGATTGACTTTATTTTAGGTAATACAGGTCCAAATACCAACGGACTAAGAAGTGGACACCATGACGTAAACCTTCGGTTTGTGGATTACTGTTTTGAGCTTGAAATTTGTAATTTTGGCGCTCGCCGTCTTCAATTTTTGGAACCACAAATGACACGAGAGAGTGGAGCTAAGTACAACCGAACGCAGAACAAGATATTTTTAGTCAACCAAAATATTGCAATTAACTTTCATGAAGTGAAAACACACTGTGAAAGGGTTAAAGTTGTAAGACGAAAAACTCAGACATCAACCGAAACAAAGATAATGCCATAGTAGCGATTTGTTAATCACATAGTAGCCACACCCTAAAGCATACCCTGCTTTATCCTCTATTTTACTCTAAATGGGAGCATCATTTACAAAAGGAACATCATGCTGTATTGAAGAAGACTTGAAACAAGCGATTGAGACCATAAACTAATTAGAAAAATGTTTACTGAGGAAAATACTTTTTCTCATAGACGTCTCAACAATCGGACTTCTTTTTGCAACCAGTGGAGTTACCCCCAGATGGCCATTAGAAGCACTGCAGGTTTAAGGCGTGTACAAGTACATGTAAGGCTGATGGGAATGACATTAGTTTTGCATGTATTTGGTAATAAACCAAAGTATTATAAAATGTAAATGTTTACCTGATTATTGCACTAAATGAAAAGTCAGTGGATCAAATATATTACATCTCATCCTCTCAGGACCATGAATGTGTGTTCCAAATTTCATAGCAATAAACGTAATAGTTGCCAAGATATTTATATAGCATGTCCAACTCCCGGTGGCACTAGAAGAAAAGTCAGAGGATCACCAAAGTCAGCAGGACGTATTGTCTGGACACATGGATCTGTACCAATATTTGTGCCAATCCATCCAATAGCTTTGAACCTGATGTTAGTGCTAGAAGTCACAGGATTAACAAGTCATTAGATGTTAAAATCTTTATATTAAAAACTTTAATATAATCATATTTCATTGCAACCCATAAGTTGTCAAAATATTTCACTCTGAACCACAAATGTCAGACTCATGGTGGCTCTAGAGAAAAAGGTAGGGGTTCTCCAAAGTCAGTGAACGTCTGTATAAAATCTCCATCTCATAGTTCCTTAAATATTTCAGTCTGCACCAAGATACAAACCTTTATTTGTTTTCTTTTTATGTTTTGTTTTTTATCTTACACCTACTCGATCTCACTGCGCACTTCATTACTATGAATTATTAATCAAAGGAATAATAATAATCTCACAAAGAAAGAAGGGCTGTCATCCAATCACATTGCACGGTCTGAAATAAATCCCTAAGTGTGCTGCTTGTGTCTGATCTTGCATAACTTTAGAGTACAGCATGACATGTGTACAGGATGATGCTACTGTGAGATTGTATGGATAGAAGGTACAGATTGCATGTTCATTCCAGGTCTAAATGGGGTCTGACTTTCTATATACTGTATTTGCCCCTAAACTTCTATTAGAAAACCTCAAATAAAATACTTGAGATTGATTAATGTGTTGCCCTTTCGTTATTTTACCAGAATTGATAAAAGAACAGTGTTCACCTGACAAACTGACTGAGAAATATGACTACTTACTTTCTACCTCCCCTTCCTTCATTTTTCATCTTACTTCTGCACTCCCTTGCTCTCTCTCACTCTCTCATTTAACATTGCTCGCACACGTTTAAATAATTAAGATGCAATAAATCCCACTGTCACATCAGTTTTCCATCCTCCAGCCAGTATATGTGTGCATGGATGTTATATTGTCATTGTGTTTGTGAGACTGCAGCAGAAAGAGCCGAGCGAGATCTTATGTACATGCGAGAGAGAAAGAGAAGCTCCAAAGAGGCACGTTGGCATTGAAAGAAGCCTACTTTATGGATTGTCACCCTTTTCAGATATGCCATGCTCTTATGCTAAACAGAAATCCATGACCACCACATCCTTCACTGCTGATGGAAATGTTACCAGATTCCTTCCGGAGTCGCGGAAAGAGCAGCGGAAAATAGCTGCTGGATGAAAGAAGCAGATATCTTTTTTTTGGCTGTCGCAGGTGATTTTGTTTGGCCTTCATATTCTTTACACTTGAACACATTGCCATGGCACACCTGAGTATTCACAGCTCATACACTCGTACATAAATGCCTGGGCTTTTTGGAAAGAAAGAAAAAAGGTCAACCCCATAACTGCGAATGCAACTAATCTTCATTTAACGCAAACACACACTCATGGTGTGTCTGTGCTGCAGAGATAACCCAGAAAGGATTAGATGTAACATGTTGAGCAAGAAGAAAAAATACACCATGACTATGTATGTGAGTGAGAAAGTGAGAGAAATTGTGTCACTGGAGAGAAACAAAAGGTGTTTGTAGGGCAACAACACTTTCACACTCCACTGCTACAAGAGTTAATCAAGAACTCTTTTAAGAAATATGCATCATATGTGCCTCATGCATATTATCGGCAAGGGCAACTAAATCTAAGTTCTAATTTTCAAACCTGTCCAGTGTGGTGTATGTGCTCTCTGTGTGTGTAATGCTGCATTTATATAAGCCCTAAAAACTAGTTAGCATTGTTGGATGTCAGTCAGCCACAACAGTGAACATTATGAATGAGAATTTTTCGCATTACATTTCCATCATGCACCACATTTCAAAATGTTAAATGGTTTGTTGGGCTGGCAGGACTCATAAAAAGTGCTTTCTAGTGTAAATGAATAACAGACGAAGCCAAGAAAAGAATGGGAAAAGTTCAGCCAAAACACAATCTGAGAGTTTTTCTGCCTGAAAAGTTTTGAATCTAGATAGGGCAGTCAGATAAAAGCTGGTAATTATTCAATTTGTTTATCTTAGAGGGGGAAGTGGCTGCATATAATTTAAGAATCTAATTTGTTAAAGACAGTTTATAATTATCCTACTGAATACAATAAACATCACGTTTCCGAAAGATCTACAACAGTCAGTAGATATAGTTGTCTGATGTTTGTTGTTACAGTGTTTTACAATCACTAACATCTTTTTATCCAATCAATGTCACATTTTCAAAACTCCAAACACAATTACCAGATCATCAGTTGTGTCTCATACCATTAACACAACGTATGTTGTTTTCAATTCCATGTTGCCATTAAAGCTTTTACTAAAGAAATTATGTCAGTTTAATATATTTTTTCTACACCATGCTACATTCTATAAAAGGTACAGATGACTCCTTGGCTTTCAGATAGTATGTTGCCAAATATGTACACATTCGACACTCAACCATAAAATGGTTTACAGTAAAAGGAAAATTAATTATATAAAACAATAGATGTCATATGTGTCAACTGCATTAAGGTAGAAATTAAACATGAAAAGTAATGCAATATTTGAAATGCCATCAACCGTTAGTATTGGGGGAGGGGAGAGAAGAGCTGAAGAAGCTGTATTCTCAAATCACTTCCAAAACCATTTCAAAAACCACCATTGCAATAATAAAACAATGTTCTGATGAGGTTTGGTTAGGGTCAGGCACAACAATAACTTATTGAGGGAAAGATTGTGGTCAAGGTTAAATAAACCAGTGTAACTGTCAGTTGGAAAACAGCCGTCTGCAACATTAATGTTGAACCATCCATTCACCCCATTTTACTGCCAACGTGAGACTTCCTCCTTTGCTAAAACAAAAAGAACACGTCTGTCACACACTGCTCCAGTACTTCCTACCTCAGCCCGGTACTTTTCCACACCCCGCCTCCTTCTCACCTCACCAGCCAGCCACTCCCACCTCATCACCTCACCTTGGGCTTAGGCTGCTGCCAATTAATCAATTAATACTCTGTATCATGCAAGTCTTTGCAGCGCTCTTCCCCAAACAGATCTCTCGTTGCCGACCCTGCCTGCCCCTGACCTGCCTGCTTTGCCTGTTTCCTGACAGAAGCCTGTTTTGGACCTGTCTGCCTTGCCTGTTTCCCAACCAAGACAGGATTCCTTCAACCTGCCTTGCCTGTTTCCCGTCCCTCCGCCCAGCCTCGACTTACCCCTTGCCTGCTACCTATTGGTTGGTCCTTGTGGATTATTATGATCCCGCTGTGGATCAGTGTACTCGGCTTTAACCTGCTCCTGACTACTAATAAAGGTCATTACCAATTATCCTTGGTTTCCTATGTGCTGCAATTGGGTCCACCATCGACTTGTTGTGACAGAACAATCTGGCCTCTCATGGACCCAGCACACACAGCGCCACCTCTGAACCGGATGGAGCAGGGGGAGAACGCCATCCAGCATCATGAGGAGAGGTTCGCCTCGATGACGAACGAGCTACAGCAGTTGGCCGTTAACCAGGAGCAAGTGATGGCTACGTTAGTTGCCCAGGTTCAGCAGCTAACGCTAGCTATGAGATCTGCAACTAGTCCTGGGCCTCTTCCAGCTCCTCTGCCGCCAGTTTCAGCTCCAGGACCAGCACCGGGACCCCAGAGCGCTATGCCGGTGATACTGAGGGCTGCAACCCGTTCATTACAAACTGTTCTCTCGAAGCCAAACACCTTCAATTCGGAGGGGCGTAAGGTGGCTTTCGTCATCACCCACCTGACGGGGAGAGCTCGGCTGTGGGGAACAGCAGAGTGGGAGCGACAAACAACAGCTTGCTCCTCTTTTGCTGCTTTTTCGGCCAAGCTACGCAAGGTCTTCGGCGGAGTTTCCATGGGTCCAGACGCTACTGGGGGTCTGATGAGTCTAAAGCACGGAGACTGGACGGTAGCTGATTAAGTGATTTGACTTTCGGACGGGAGCTCGCTAGAGTGATTGGAATTCTGCCGCTCAAAATTACGCTTACCTGCTAGGGCTAGCGGATTATCTTAAAGATGAACTGATATATTTTGATTTACCATCCTCGCTAGATGGATTAATCAAACTCACGTCCAGACTGGATCGGCGGATCCAGGTGAGGAGGCGAGAGAAACGACAGCGGCCACTAGGTCACTTCATATCCAGCTGGCAGCGAGGACCTGCGGCGGCCACCAGTTTCGATGCTGAGCCATTGCCAGGCGGACCTGAGCCCAGCCTCACTTCAGAGGAACGTGAGCACCGTAGACGAAGTAACCTCTGTCTATACTGCAGCCAGGGTGGCCATATCGTTTCCAGATGCCCAGCAAAAGACCGGGCTCACCAGTAATGGGGAACATACTGGTGAGCCGAACCCAAAGACTCTTCCCCAACCAAAGACCCCTGTGTCACGTTCGACTGCTGTTGACTGACGGGTCCCACGCCCTCGCTACGTTCATTGACTCCGGGGCTGATGTTAGCCTCATGGACGAGGACCTCGCCTTGCAGCTGGGGATTGACCGGGTTCCTCTGCCAGTCCCCGTTCTGGCCAGTGCCCTGGATGGCCACCTCCTGGGGACCGTCACTCACCAGACCATGCCTGTTCGGATGCTACTGTCCGGCAACCACCACGAGACCATCCAGTTTCACCTTCTACAGTCTCCTGAGCTTCCGTTGATTCTGGGATACCCCTGGCTCCGCTGCCACAACCCCAACATTGACTGGGTGACAGGGGCCATTCTGGGGGGAGTCCTGCCTGCCACAAGGTGTGCCTGAAGCAAGCCCCCGCTCCGCAGCAATCCGTCTGCTCCAGTCCTGCTCCGGATTTATCGGGGGTGCCAGTTGAATACCATGACTTCCAGGAGGTTTTCAGCAAGGCCCTGGCCACGTCTCTACCCCTGCACCGGCCATACGACTGTGCGATTGAGCTACACTCCGGCATGTCCCCTCCTCGTGGTCGCCTGTATTCCCTGTCGGCACCCGAGGCCATGGAAAATTACATTAATGACTCTCTGGCTGCCAGGGTCCTTATTCTTCACTAGGTTCAACTTTTCTCTCTCCTACCGGCCTGGTTCCCACAACATTAAACCAGACGCCCTGTCCCATCTGTTTGTGGGAGGGGAGGACTCCGTCACCGAGCCGGATCCTATCCTTCCATTACCCCGCTTGATTGCCTCTGTCACTTGGGAGGTGGAGGAGAGGGTCAAAGCCGCCTTGAAAGATCAGCCCGGTCCTAGTTCTTGCCCGCCGGACCGCCTGTTTGTTCCCCTGGATCTTAGATCTGACGTCATTCAATGGACAGTTCCCGGCTCACCTGCCATCCTGGGATCCAACGGACTAAGGAGTACCTTCTACGGAGATTCTGATGGGCCACACTGGAGGAGGACACTCATGGGTTTGTCAATAAGTGTCCCATTTGTAGTCAGCACAAGCCATCTCACCAAGCTCCTGCCGGCCTTCTGTTACCTCTACCAGTGCCCCATCGTCCCTGGTCCCACATCTCTCTAGACTTTGTAACCGGCCTGCCTATGTCCAACGGTCATCCTGACTATAGTTAACCGGTTCAGCAAGATGGCCCACTTCGTGCCGCTGCCCAAGCTCCCGTCGGCCAAGGAGACTGCGGAACTGGTTCTGCTGCATGTCTTTCGACTCCATGGACGCCCTGCCGATGTGGTTTCCGACCGAGGACCTCAGTTCACCTCCATATTCTGGAGGGAGTTTTGTTCGCTCCTAGGGGCCACCGTCAACCTATATTATGGTACCAATTATCCTTGGTTTCCTGTGTGCTGCACTTGGGTCCACCATCGACTTGTTGTGATAACGTCATAATTCCTCCTAAAATAATTTATCACTTGAAAGTTTATATTTTTAGTTAGTTTTTAGTCTGTTCTTGGAATGAGAGTGTTGTATTGGGCTTGCAAGGTTTTGGGTTTGAAGATGATGGTTGTAGGGGTGGCGGGTGGGGAATGTTCAAGTTTAATTTATTTTAATTCTACAATATAGGGTTGCACAACCAAATGCAATTTGCACAATAAAACAAAAAAAAAGTGTTTTATGGTGGAGTATGGAGGATCAGTTGATAAGTATCTTAGCCTGAGGAAATAAGATGCTCTGTAGTCTGGTGGTACAGCAGTGGACACTTCTGTAGTGCTTGCAAGATCGCAGCAGGGAGAACAGACTGTTACTGGGGAGGGTACTGTTTAATATCCTTAGGGCTCTGCGGAGCCACCTCACCTTCCTGATATCACTGATGCTTGGTAGATGGGTCGAATCAAGTCAAAGCATTTATTGTCACATGCAAAGTTAAAAACAGGTTTTCCCTGCTCAAGGAAAATCTTCCTTTACCACCCTGAATGCCGTTAAAAGGAAAGACAAGGTATAAAGTGATGAATTCAATACAATAACACTATGTTGAATATACAGCATACAAGTAATGTATAAATGATGTTCTGAGCAGCTTAAGTCACCAGCTGCAGAGCCCTCATGTCCTGGGCCCTGCACAGACCAGGCCAATATGTAATGTATGTAAACATTTAAAAGTGTGAAATGTCATCTTCTTATCATACTGTATTTAAAATGTATATTTGTTGAAAGAAAAACAAACAAAAAAACATTCAATAAATGAATCCCTGCTGTGATGAATTTGGTGCATAACTGAAGATCACTGAGCTGTATAACGCTCCTCTTCTACCTTTCTAATCTTGTTGGGACCAACACAAGCTATTAGGAGTGTGCAATGCTGATGAGGAAAAATGCAGAACAAATCTAATGCTATTCAGAAAATAAAAAGCACTAAAGCAAATTCATGCAACTCTGTGACCTCATTATAGAGGGCATTGGGAGTACGTAGAGTTGCAATTATGTAAATGTAGTTTTTCATTAACCTGTAGCTGGATAAGAGCGACTAATGCAAGATCACGTGGGAATATTAAAAATGAATAACAGTACATATTGTGAGTTATGTATGGGAAAGGGAAGCAGCAGTGTTGACATACTTTATCTGGCCTCTTCTGCTTTCCCTGATGTCTCTGGGTGTCTACACTGTGTGCAAATACGGTAGCGAAGAAGATAATTCATCTCTTAAGTCGTGAAATATCCTCAAGGCATCTTCACAGACCTGCAGAGGTGCTGTCACACTTAAACTTGCTCTCTCACACTCACAGATTTCAGGCCCTTGAGGTACCAGTGGAACACATTTAAATCCTCCCAAACCCATCAGAAAGGCTCAATGGAATTTCTTTTAGCACTTAAATTATTGTTTTTGCCACTCCAACTGTACGTAGGTGAGTGTGTATGTATTACATTTATATGGGAACTGGTGTTTATGCTTGCATGCTGTATGTGTATATAACATGTTTAATCTCTAATGGATTCAGTACATGAGCTGACCAAAGTAATTTGCTACTTTCACCCAAACCCCTAAGACCCCTGGCTGAATCAGTGCATATCCATGCATTTGTGTGTATTTGCATGTCAGTTTTGGTGCCTGTGCTAACAGCAAAACAAATTATTCAGCTTCACTAAAGCATAAACCAATACTGTTTTGGGTCACTGCATTTGCTGGTATACATAAAAAATTGGTGCAAAATGTCAACAGTGGCTAAAAAAGATGTCTCTTTGTTTTTAACAATCTAGCTAATCAACCTAAATTGTGACAAGTTAGGCTGTGAGTGTACAACTTGATGTCACTAATTAGCTAATTTCCCTATAGTGTCTGCACTGAAATAACATAGACTCACACAGTCAGACAATATGGTGTTTCATCTAAACCACAGTGTAAACAATTGTAGTGGATAAGAGATAGGACACAATGAGAAGGGGATGGTGAAGTGAAAGAGTCAGTTAAGGCAGCAGTAGCCTACGCTTCAGAGACAATTCTGTATTGGAGCAGACTTTAGTTGAATCCATGTAAACAGTCCGTGTGGAGAGCAAAAGAGGCCGAACCCATCGGTTATAGTCTGAAGATGATTTAGCTTAAAATTAGCTCGTAAACTGGCTAATTGTGAAACAATCCTATTGTAGAAACCGTCTCTCAACTACAACTCCAGTCTTGCATCTCAAGTTGCTTATCTGACTGTTAGCAAACTAGCACATGAAAAAAAAAGTCTTGGTCCAGAAATCTGCTGGCTACACCAGAACCCTAGAAATATTGGCCTTTGACCCCAGAGGCTTATCGTCGTCCAACCGATAGCTGATGGGTTCTGAAATTGCAAAGAAAATGCTTGTCAGACTGTCAAACAGTGTCTGACTGGAGAAATGTAACGATAATGAAGAAGTCACAGTTGAAAGCCATTGTAGTAAAATATTTTTAACAATCAATTCCTACTGAGGTGTATCCATTGCAACATTTACAGATAGTAGTTAGCCGGCGGTGATTTTGCTACAGACTAGCTTTCTAGTGGTAGTATAGCTCAGCTACGCCCGTTAGTTACTTTACCCTTTGTTTTGCTGGTCTAACAAGGGAAAAATGTCCTGAATGCCCTCCGGCAGAGACCCCTGACGAATATTTCTTTCTTTCCTCATTATGAGGTGTTACAGAGCCTGTATCAAACAGTGATCCAGTAAGTCAGTACACTTTGACTGTGGCTCTGTAACATGCAGACTAGATGGCAGATGGGAGTCTAATGGTCCATCCATTTCTGTAAGGCAGTCTGCCACACCCACCTCAATACAGAGAAACTGTATCATCCTTAATAGAGAGAGGGAACACGAAGGTCAAGTGCAGGATAAATTAAGATGGATCTCAACGACAGTGTCAACCGTAGATGAGGTTGAAAACATTTGATGGATCATGGCCTTATAATTAGCAGTCTGTGAGTTGTCCAAGGGAACTGAGTACTTGAGCCAGTGGGAGTCGACTGGCAGCAGGGCTAAGCTGAAGAACTAAGCCACTCTGCTCAGAAAATCCCAAAGTGATGTCTTACACTGAAGGTTTATTAGATCTTGATCAAAGAGAATACATAACAAACAGTACAAACAAATACAGAGATGCAGTCACATTGTATGCCACCATTCATTCTGGCAAACAGCCACTTTCTCTTCACATTTATCCAAAAACAAGGCACTCCATAAATAGTTTAACTAAAGATGGATCCCCTAGATGGCTCCTCAAATCCTAGTCGACACATAAGTCATACCCTCTCCCTGACCTCGCCCGTCTGAACACACTGGGCCAATTTGAACTGGGCCATGTAGCTGTGGTTTGTTGGTTCCGGAGGGTCAACCAGGCTGAGCTATAGATTGTACAGCTGACCTAAAGACAATTTGTATGTGTTCTCCCATAAGAAACACAGTCACATCTCCAAATATGTACAAGTATTAGAAGTTTGAACATACAGTAGCGACATGTGTATACTAAGAATAGTTATGTAAACTGGTCCAGTTATATGACTTTCAAAATTCCTTAACAGTTAATACATGGATGTTATTTCTCTATTTCAACAATGTGAATTCGTCAAGACATTTCTTAGAATTTCTTCACTAGTTTGAAAAAATAAGAATGACTTACTATATTATATTATATATATGAATTACTATAGTCTATCTCAGTGAATCCTACGACTTCAGCTCCCCAGGCTTCCAATCAGTCCCATACTCTCCAACTTTATAAGCTACCTGATTAACTCAAAGCTTTCACGTCCCACTGTGATTCCTATTCCTGTGTCCCACTGGCATTAAAAACAATTTTCAGAGACACTATTAGCTTAATAGCATAATCTGTCATTGCAAAAGATGTTGAATGTATTAAGTGTTGGTGTATAATAATCATTTTCACAGGGTTAGGGTAGGGTTGTTGGATAATAGTTAGGTTCTCTTTATTTCCCTTATACAGATACAGTTTCTCTCCTCGGGTTTATAAAACTTTATAATGAGTTTCAGCTCATTGTTTAGCTGTCCAGACTGCAGCTTTACCATTTTTGGTAATTCTTGTTGATGTTTCAGCAAACAACCTGCTCATCACTAAACACACACAGCTAGACTAGATGATCTCTAGTTTGAGAACATAGTGGAGCATTTACTAGCTAAAGAGCCAAATGTTTTTTGCCAAATGAGTTGGTAAGAACCAAAAACAGTAAATATTGGACTTGCATTCATCAGGTGGTCACAAACACACGTCCAAATGAGTGGTAATGTTGCTCTATAATTGCTGGATGTGTTAATAAGCAACTGTTAGCTAACATGTTAAACATATCAACGTAAAAGGTGATGTTTTGTCAATGTTGTGTTACGCAATTTTCACATGGCCAAAAAATAAGTTATTGCAGGTTTAATTATGTACGTAATCTTAATTTATTTCATTATCAAAACTGCACAAGGTTTGGTCTCCCAATCGCCCTAACATGATTTTAAAGAGAATAAAACTGCAAACTTGGAAGGAATTACCGTGGAAAAAAAGAAAAGTGCTTTCAATGAATGTCCTCTACTTACTGAAGCAATTCAAGAATGAACTCATACTGGTAGTTACCAGAAAACTCAAAAGTGTTACATTAGTATGATGAGAGGTGCAAGAGTACATATGTTGAGTGAATATATAGTCATATGTTCTTGTCAGTGTACATGTGTGCACACTCAAACTAGACCTCTGTTTGAACCAGACTCATTCCAAGCTAACGATAGTACCAGCAGCAGTGAGAGGCACAGTGTGAGTGAGGCAGCTAATAACATTGGGGCTGATGCAGCCTGTATAATTGCCTGTCGGTAACATCACGATTATCTCAATTCTCTCGGGACCACTTAACTCAACACAGCAGCAGACTGTCCTTCCAGCTTTCATGTGGTCCAGTCTCAGTAGCTATGTTTTATTACACCGTCTCTCTGCTGCTGTTAATGGACTTTCTGCTCCTGCTGTAGTTTGGTAGTTACCATCAGTGTAGGCTGATGGTTGAACGGTTGGAGAAAACACATATGTCTTCCTCCCCACTAACTTCCCGGTGCTGCTCCTGAGGGATCCCCAGGTGAACTCCCTCTCCTGGCTCTGTCCAAAGGTTTTTCCACTGAGGTGATCTCTTTGGTCCTTTTGAATGATCTTGTCACACTAAGAGCGGGCAGCTATACCTTGAATATGGAACATTTCTGTGATAGTCGGAACAAAAAAAAAGCATGAGCTTTACTTTATTGCTTAATGCCCATGTCACTGCAGCTACAAGCGCTTAACTGATGTTGTATGTAATGAAAATATGCCTTTTATTCTAAGCATTGTTGATTATGTATATATCATTTTTAAAGAGAGCTTTGCCCTCAATTGGTTTGACCTTATTAAGTAAAGGTTATCTATCTGTCTGTCTGTCTCTCTGCAGTTCATGCTGGGAGTTTGTGTGAGTGAGACGCTGAGTGTGGGTTTTCGTTTTCAATCTTTTTAATATTTTTGGTTTTGTAATGGGATTTATTATTTATTTATTGGTGATAGTTTAATTTAGTTTTACTTTTGGTAAGTTTGGGTGTGGTGGTTGGGGTGTTTGTGGGGTTTTCCCTTGCAGGTGTCTTGCCAGTCGGCGTCTGACGCCATGGTAAATGGGAAATTCACCAAGCTGACAAAGAAGCACGGTATAAAGATCTCAGCCGGCTTCCCGTGTAGCGTAGAAGATGTAGGTTTAGCTGTGGGAGAAAAAGTCGGACATGGCAGTATAAAATCACTGGCGCGGATAAACAGCGCTGTTGTCATTTTCCTGGACCAGCTGGAGAAGGTGAACCGCGTCATCGAGACAGGAGACATGATTTGTTTGTGCAGGTGTTGCCACTGGTTCTGCCCGCAACAAGAGTAGTTATATCTAACGTCCCTCCGTTCATAACGTTCATATGAATTCCTCAGTAGAGAGCTATCCAGACACGGGAGAGTTGTTTCTGCGGTGAAAAAGATCCTGTCTGGCTGTAAGTCTCAGTTACTGAAACACGTAGTGTCACACCGTAGACAGGTATATATGATACTTAATAACCGAGATGTGGAGCTCAACCTCCGCTTCTACGTTAAAGTTGATGATTATGAATATGTGATTTTTGCGACTTTGTCAGTTATGAAATGTTTTGGTTGCGGAGAGGAGGGACACACTGTGACAGCCTGTCCGAGGCGCGGGAAGCCAGCTCCGTCTGGTCCAGGAGGGGCGGCGGCTGCCCCGGAGCCGTCCGCGGCTGCGCCGGTTGCAGTCTAGCAACAGCTGGCTGCTGCTGAGGGGGGATCTCACCGCAGGGGGTGGTGGTGGGGGACCCCCCTAGCGGTGGCTATTGTTACGGATGTGATAGCTTCGACTGTGGGCTTGTGGCGGCTCCGCGAACTTCGCAGCGCCGCGCCTCTGCTGTGTCTGACCTGGTGCATGAGGCAAGTGGTGATGTTTCACAGGGTGTGAGTATTAATTATGTACAGAAAAGTGAGGAAAGTGTTTTGGGTGAGGCAGGTGAAAGTAAAGTGGGTGATAAAAATGACAAAAACAATCGATAAAAAGAGCAAAGAGCAAACGGAGACAGGTGAAGTCAGTAAAACACAGGTTGGAGAGGCAGGTGAAGTACAGAATAATGATACAGTTGAAATGATGACATGGGGCGAACAGGTCGAGGAGGCAGAGATGGAGGAGGAAGTGACAACATTAGAGGTAAAAGAAAAGGCCGCTTCAAAACGCAGGAGAAAAACAAATAATGCATCAAGTGAGAAAAAAAAAATGCAAAGTTGGGGATGCAGGACATGCATTAAAAAAGCAGGGGCAGGCAGATGAAAGTACAAGTGAAGAGGAGTGTATCTCAGATAGCAGCGACATCCCTGGTTTTAATTTAAGTAGCAGCCAAGAAAAATGTATACGGTTGAAAGTTAGAAAAATGTCCTCCAACAAACGAAAAATCAACATGGGGTAAAAGTGGAGGAATACTTTTTTTACAAGAGACGCACAGCGACAGCTTTAATGAGATAGACTGGAGGAGAGAGTCGGAAAGGGAAGTCATTTTAAGCCACAACACTTCTCTTAGTGGAGGAGTGGGTTTCCTCTTCTCCAAGTCTTTTACTTTTTTTTTTTACTTCTGTTTTTGGAGGTCTCCAGCTCATTGGGCATTAATACTGGTCTGATTTCTCTAGATCAGGAAAAAGCTTTCGACCGGGTTAAGCACAACTTCCTCTGGAAAGTGATGGAGAAGTTTGGCTTCAGCCCTGGTTTCATAGCTAATATCAAGGTGTTGTACAGTGAAGTTGAGAGTGTGCTGAAGTTCAATAGTAATCTGTGTGCTCCTTTTAGAGTGTGTAGAGGGGTCCGTTAGGGCTGTGCTCTGTCAGGAATGCTCTTTGTGCTCTCCCTTGAACCTCTCCTCAGAAAAATACGCTCCAATTTGAAAGGTCTGTTTTTAGCGGGTTTTAATGGAAACATTGTATCACGGTGTGGTGAAGGTGAGGACCCAAATGCAGTTCACTGGACGAAGATGTTAACAAAAAACGAGCTTTATTGAAGACAAAGCCGAAGCTGACAAAGTACAAAAATATAAAGTAACAAACAAACACGGACACGAGCAGGACACGAGCAGGACACGAGCAGGACATGAATGACAATCCCACAAAACATACTGGGGCAGACAGGGATAAATACACAGACACCAAACGAGGGAACAAGACACAGCTGGGGAGAAAGGCAGAAACACAAGGGCAGAGTAAATGGACACAGGAGGAACACATTAACAATCATCAGAGGAGGGTAAAGACACAGACCGGAAGTACCACTAGACATATAACAACGGGGAGTGAACACTTCAACATAAAACAGGATACGAAAGAACAAGCAGATTGTTACACATTGTTTTATCAGCTTATGCAGATGACATTATTTTTATTGATAGAAGCCAGAGGGATGCAGACATTTTAATCAATATTGTGAGTAGTTTTAGTGTAGCATCGGCAGCAAGGGTGAATTGGAAGAAAAGTGCGGCCCTCGCTGTCGGTGAGTGGCGTGGCGGTCTCGCAGTTCTTCCCCAGAGCCTCACCTGGAGAACAGATGGATTTAAATATCTTGGTGTGTTTTTAGGTAAAGAAAATATTGTCCAGAAGAACTGAGAGAACGTCAAGATTGAGGGAAAGCTTTCCAAGTGGAAATGGTTGCTCCCTGAGATGTCTTTTAAAGGTAGGGTTTTGGTTTTAAACAACCTTGTGGCATCCCAACTGTGGCACCGCCTGACCTGTGTAGACCCTCCCACAAGCATGTTAGCCAAAATACAGAAACAAATGGTGGATTTGTTTTGGGATGGTCTACACTGGGTGCCACAAGGTGTGCTGTTTTTATCCAGAGAGGAGGGGGGACAGGGCCTAGTCCACCTGGCCAGCCGAACAGCCACTTTTAGACTTCAGTTTTTACAAAAATATCTCACAGGTCCGGCTGATTTGGTTTGGAGAGACGTGGCCAGCTGTATCCTCGGTAACCTGGGGCTGGGGCTCTGTTTTTAACTGATTCTAAATTTTTTAAGTTAAATGGGCTGCCTCCGTTTTATCAGGGTGTTTTTAAGTCTTGAGACCTTTTTAATCATAAAAGGTGTCCAAAGTCGGACTCTTTGTACTGGTTGTTGAAGGAGCCTTTGATTTACAGAGCCAGGCTGGACGTCAGCAGCAGCAGCACACCCGGCCTGATGGTGGTGCTCTGCAGGTCCAAAACCCTGTGCCTTTAGCAACTGGTGGATGCAGCAGGGTCGGCGCTGAGCGATGCCCGAGCCCTGGGCTTTCTGCCGGGTCTGACACGCTGCACAGAGCCTGCTGTTTTTAACAAGTGTCCATTCTGCAATTTACGTGACACTGTATTCCATGTTTTTACTGAGTGTAAGAGACTCAGAGTTTTTCTCTCTTTTAACATTGGTTTTTAGTCTTTTTAACGTAGTTTTTATCGTGGGAGTTGCCTACAAAAAAGACAACAAAGAAAAGTGGCAGTTGTTAAATTTCCTCTCAGGAGAAGCTAAAATGGCCATATACATTAGCAGGAAAAACAGAGTTGAGAACAGAGAGGGGCAGGAGGCCAAGACAGTGTGGCTCTGTAACATCAGGGCAAGACTCTTTTAGATTTTAGGTTTTACAAACATACCGAGGATCACTTTCAAAGAACGTTGGTGTTTTAAAAATATCATCTGCACTGTGAATAATGAATGTTTACACTTTGCACAGTGTTTTATTGGATAATCTTTATATATTTATAGAATTGTTATTTATAAATATATATTTTTGATATGATAATATGATTTTTCGTTACACTTTATTAGTAAACTGTTTGTTTTAAGAATATGTAAATAAAGAGTCTTTCTTTCTTTCTTTCTTTCTTTCTTTCTTTCTTTCTTTCTTTCTCTCTGTCTCATCTGTCCCTGACATCTCCCTGCGGGCACAGAAGGATGCATGATGGGACTTCACCAGGCAATGAGACTAGTAATTGTTTATCGATCTATATTAATAAGCACAAAGCTCATCTGTGAACAACAACTTATTCCAATGAAGCCAAACAAAGAGAGCAACAATCGGTGTGTTGATGAATCCATTAGTAATGCTGTGTGTAATACACACACACGCACACACACACACACACTGGTAGATCTTATTGGCAATGTTGATGCAGCCTTCACTCATTCTTTAAACAAACTAAATTATTAATAAATAAAAAAACACCAAAAGGGACTGATAGATATAGGAAAGTATTGTAATGGCTAATGAAGCCTGAAAAATATATATTTACACCGCTTATCATGGATTTTATTTAAAACTCAAATATGTCACTACAGTAGCTCTGACGTATCATACCAACTGGCAGACGTCTACCCTGCTGCAGAGTTCTTGAGCTGGATGCTGAACTCCCACCAGTTCCCTTGCGCTGTAGCCGAGTCAGATCTTTGGCCTTCAGTTGAGGAGCTCTTCTCTCCCTGACTGATGTAAGGTCTGAGTGTTTAGTTCTTGTATTTTTATTCTATCTGTTTTGTTGCTGGACATGTTGTAAAGGATGTGATGAAATGGGAGTGAAGCAGCCACAGACACCAGCAAATATGTAAAGTAAATACAAAATGACTACTGGGATTCCTGTCAGGTTCACACTGGCATTCAACACAGGTAAAAGGGGAGGCAGTTGCCATGGTAACACTGACTGACGTCATCGGCAATAACCGCGGTATAAGAAAAGTAGAAAACGTATTACTGGGTTTTTAGATGTGTGTCCCTGCGTGTCAGTTAAAGAGGCTTTTATGAGTTCTGCAGATGAGAGGGAATGTGTGATGTGCATGCAATAGAGATAGAGTGTGTGTGTGTGTGTGTGTGTGTGTGTGTGTGTATGTGTGTGTGTGTGTGTGTGTGTGTGTGTGTGTGTGTGTGCGTGCGTGCAGACACGTGTCCACCCGTGTGTGGGTGCTGGAATGTTAATGAAATAATGACGTCAGGGTTTTGTGTCATTATCATAAACATTTAAAGCCATTTTGAATATGGTGTAAGCCTAAATTGTCAATTCAATGCCAGTGTAGAGGATGTGGCACAAATGTGTGCATATATATATATATATATATATATATATAATATATATATATATATATATAAGTCAATTACTATTTATAAAGCAGTAGATCATAACAGAAGTTATCTCATGACACTTTTCATGAGATACACATAGTAAGATGTGTTTTGAGGTGTTTGGAGCCAAGTGCAAAAATTTCACTTTTATCTAAGTTTAACATCAAAATATTGCAGGTCATTTAAGTATGAAGGCATGCTTGAAATTTTGCTTATTTGTGTTGATCAATAGATATAACTAGGTATCAACTGCAAAACAATGAAAGTTTATGGAGTATTTCCTAATAGTTTTGCCTAAAGGAGGCAAATACATGGAAATAGGCCATGTAATTATGTATATCTGTCTATAATAAGACATTTGAGCACATAAAAACAATTTTGAAGGCCATTAGATAATATATTATATATAAACTAGTATCAGACAAAGAATAATTTAATTTGAGCAAAAGAAAATCTCTCCTTGCTCAATAAATCCTTAAAAAACAAAATTCCATTCATCAACAAATAAAACTTCTGTTATGTTTAACAGCAGGCACTTAAATGAAACCAAGGCAGTCCACTTTGATAAACATGGCCGTATCCACTTCAAGACAATACTAGACATTTCCGCACTGATATTTATGTTCTAATTGGTTTTGCAAACTGTATATTTAATAATTTTCATTCATTCAATTTTCAACAACATGAGTGGAAACCTAACATACTAAACCAGTGAGTTTGTGATATAAAACCTGAGACAGTTTCAAATTTTTTCAATGTGTTTAGCTGACAGAATCACACACACAAACTTGATAGTCCAGTCTAGCAGGTAGCCACTGGGAATAGAGGTAGTGTTGCCCATAGACGAAGTGTTACAGTTTAAAAAGAAAGAAAAGGTTTGCCTGGCCTGAGAAAACAGGGAGAGCACTGACACACACACACACTCAAACATGCCAAAGTGCACACAGTTTGACTCACACACACAAACACCAGGAGAGATGGTGGCACAAAGTAAAGACTAAACATCACTGCTGTCATTTTGCCCTGAAGCAAAACCACTGACAAATGCCAAACTCCAAAAAGTGTTGTCTGTGACTGACCCTGGAAAGACAGAGGGGATACAGACAGAGGCAAAGAGACTGCAAATAAAAAAAAGTGTAAGATGTGCGGTATAATTGAGCTCTATGGAATTTTAACAGTGATAACATTGTTGTGATGATTGTTAAGTCCAGAACACATTTCCCTAAATGACATCAGTCAGGTGTCTGGAGAATGTGTAGTTATTTTTTGTCATACTTTATAAAAAATGTGTTCATCAGTCTTTGTTCATCTTTTGAATTGTTAAGCTTTCTGATTGTCTTTTCTGCCTCTTAGCTTACAGACCCCTTTAAGCCTGACAACAATATTACATCTATATTCTCTGAACTTATCTCCCATTGTACTTCATACATTAGTTCAATATGCTCATTTGTTGTCCCTCACAAGCCATGAGTAGTGAGATTCTTCATTCCGTTCTGTCACTTCACCTGCTGCAGTCTGTAAATGGCCACACCAAGTGAAAGGCCATGCTCTTCACTTAATCTTGTCTTTTGGTTTACTCCTGTAGAACCTGTCTTGACAATTTATACACTATCTGTCTTACTATTTGGTCATGTTCTTTGACATAACAGAACCCTACTCTGCTCAGAGACCTCAGCCCTTGAAACACCACCCACTCATTTTTGCACAGACGACCTTGTCTAGATTTATAACAGTACCTGTCTGGCCACCATGTTGATACAAATCGTAAAACAAAACCTCAGCTTTACTGCTAAAAGAAAATCACACTGAGAATGTGCTGAAAGAAAAGTAAAAAGACAAACCTCCAATTAACTTCTAAAAGAGATTTTCTTTGAAACTGCTAGTCAGCATTGTAATATTAACAATGAGTCAGTTGACTATGTGTAATGTTGCGTGTAATGATAAACCAATAGAGAATTATCACCTCAGCTGTTCAGAGCGTTTTAGCTTCTTTCAGCTCATGTTGGAGGATTTCATGGCACACAATGTAACTAGGTATCACTGCTCTAATCAAATGAGCTCCGTTTCCAGGAATCGCAGCTGATAAACCTTCGTACAATATCTGACCAGTACCAAGTAGCAAACAGACAAAGTTAGCAATTATCTGGTGAACATAGCATTTATCAGCTAAAGAGCCACATATTTCCTCCAGGACTTGGTGGAGACCAAAACAGAGCTAAAAGGAGAGTGAAAGTATTACATTCACAAGGTGAAGTTATTTTTTGTGCATATAAATCGCTGAAATAACTGATTGATATCAGCAAATATCCTATTGTTGTCCAATGAATCGATTTAATATTGTATAGCGATGAATTGTTATGTCCAATTTATGCCTACAAGCATCCCTAACCAATGTGAGGAATTTCTAAACTTCTTTAATAAAAGAAAGAAATTCATAAGAATGTATTACCCGACTACTTCGACCTTCTACAGGTCCCTGATAAGTTGCTATGTTCTTTCTTCCTTAATGGAATATTCTTTTGGAAATATACTTATTTGCAACGAGAAGTTGTGTTTAACGGGAAGGTATGTGCCGTAACAATTTCTTGTCTAGTCCCATGCATAATGCACAAACACGCAATCTTCATCAGTCTACTCATCAAACTCTCTGTTAAAAAGTATAAGCATATTTTCCCTCAAAACATGTTGTGGTTGAGCCACCAAAAACCAAGATCCCACCATCCTAAGCAGCCACACAGCCTGTTTAGCCTACGGACATTTGCAGGGTCACAGCATGGTTTTAATTAAGACGGTAGAAAGTGGTCTCGTACAGCCAACAACCTGCTCACTCATATTTAAAGTCTCTTTCTTTTTTAATGAAGCCAGCCATTAATGTTCTGCTCCTCCTCCGGACATGCACACAAGAGAATTGATGTTCAAATTTCAAATTGATTTCTTGTTTCTTCCACAGGCCATGAGTGCATTCAGAAATTTCAATTTGACAGGCAAGCCACCCTCGATCTCTGCCGATTCCCATATGTAATTATTATTTCTGATGCACAAGGAAATGGAATTTGTGGAATGAATCACTTTGGATGTCGAATGTAGTCAATGATCCATGTTGTGTGCAATTATTTTAAAGATAGCAGTGTTTCTCAGAGGCAGTACAGAGAGATTTGTCAGGGAGCTTGTAGATCAACTTTCTAAAAATATCAAACTGTTATCAGTTTCTTATGAAAATGAATATCTAACTAACATGTAAGGAGTGGCTGTATGTACTGTATGTCTGTCCTACGATCTGTTTGGAAGTAGTTAGCTTTATGTCGTTATGTGGAAACAACATGGACGCTACAAAGAAGATGTTATTTCTGTTTTTAACATTTTAATAACTGTTTCCGAGTTGTTGTTCCGACTTGAGTTCAATTCTCCAATTGGGAACAAATGCCCTATCTTGCCAAGTTAACGAAAGTGAAACATAATTTGTCAAAATCGAATGGGTTATTTTTTTGGCCCACAGACGAACAGACTAACTAAGGCAAAACACAACGTACCCTTCGGCGTAGGTGATAATATTACTACACTATGTTACAGTGATTTGTTAGGCTGGTGCAACAAGTGAGGAAAACACAAACAACATTGTTTACGAGAGTAATATCTCTCCATATGTCATGTAATGGATGGATTACCAAAGAGGCCTACTGGGAAAAGTCCCAGGAGCACGACACATGGTGCCACTGAGCTAGAATTTGTCCTCCCTCGTGTTGTGTACTGACATTATGCAATAACAATGGGGAATGGGGTTTCCAAGTTATCGTCTTATTAGCTCTCAATGTGTCTGGTTTATAACTATCCCAAATATCTTAGGGGGGATTCACTCTTTTCCTGTCTTTATATGTATCTTCCTTTCCAAATTGGAAAATGATGCCTCACTTCTGCCAGCAGCAACCTTTCACCTTTGCAAAATGACCTTGCCCCAGAGGTCAGCATCTGAAGCTGACTTGACCCTGACGACGGACTAAAAAATAGGAGTTCATCCACTCCTATTTTTTAGTCCGTCCTCCTTTCAGACCACCTGACATGCGTCACACTGACAGGTGTGAAACGTTTTGTCTAACACCGTACTGTAGGTGGATAAGTTGTGGAGCTAAAAGTTTCAAAAGTTCACACAGAATTTTTTTATAAATTCAGCTTATTTGAAAAAGAAATAATAATAATCAACTCAGATAAATACTGATAAGCCTCATAGTGAGATAATGGAGAATAACAAATACAAATAATGTACATTAAAAATACTTAGAACAGTTGCAATTTTCTAAACATGTTTTTTTATACATTAAGTGACTCGTGAAAATGCACACACGCAAACCACAAGCTGATCAGCTTTACCCCGTGCCCTCCAGTACAGTTAACCATCAGTGGTCCAGTCACTCATTTCCTTTATGTTGCTATGACAACCCCATCGGAACTACAGGCGACCTCTGAAGTAATAAGGTGTATCTGCTTGAGAAATAAAGACATCGATAGGAAACTAGAGTGGTTGTATGCCACCTCCAACCAGTGAAGTTGCAGTTTAGATCCAAGTCTGTCCAAAATGTCATCAATTCCTCATTTTATCCTAGATAATATATTAAAGAAGAAAAATAATATATTAGACTTGTGTGTGAAATTGTCATAATTAGTAATGTTATGTTAAGTTTTGGCCTATAGCGTGTTTTTTTGAGTCCATAGTGACCTTGACCTTTGTACACCAAATTTGAATCAGTTCATCATTGAGTCCAAAGGTCGTTTTTTTGCCATATGTTTAAAAATTCCCTCAAATGCGTGCCTGAGATATCGTGCTCACGAGAATGGGAAGGACGTGAGGTCGCAGTGAACCTGACCTTAGACTTAGGGATGATCTTATTAGATATTGGTGAGCAAAGTGGATGTTTGTGCCAAATTCGAAGAAATTCCCTCCAAATGTTCCTGAGATATCATGCTGAAGAGAATGGGACAGACGGACAACCCGAAAACATATGGCCTCCGGCCTCAACTTTTTGAGGCATAACAAGACAAAAAGTGAAAACATTACTTGGTTGCTTGCAACACTGAAACAGTAAATATATTGCCAAGGGCTGCAATTAAACCTTGTCACCCTTTTCATTGCAATAAAGTCAATTTTAGTGCAATCACATTGCATTTCTGTTTCCCCAATGCGTATAATCACTCTGTTAAATCCCACAGAACTCTTGCTATGCTCTAAATAGTGACTCATTATCATACTATAATGACAGAAGTCTCTTTGTGTGTAGGTGTGTGTGTGTGTGTCTGAGTTTCGATTATCTCGCCAACCCTCGGACCAACCTACTTGACGCTGTGTGTTGCTGAGGGCCCGTTGGACCCGCATGAAGGTATTTAGATATTTGGGTTTCTGTAGAAAACTGGGACAACTCTGTACGCCCGCCACAACTTTTTTTATCACATGTGCAACAGACACTTTAGTTAGGGCATGCGGTGTAGATCATCAACAGCCCCAAAACAGCACGGCCACATCCGCTAACTCTGGGATGTCTCTCTGTGATTTAATTTACAATATAGCTTGTCCGAGACCATCAGGGGAAAGCAAGAAATATCCATCCATACATCCATCATCTACTACTTATCCACCGAGTCCTGGGTCTTCCCTGGGGTCTCCTCCCAGCTGGACGTGCTTGGAACACCTCCCTAGGCTTCTTTCAACGTAAAGGAGCAGTGGCTCTACTCCGAGTCTCTCACGGATGGCTGAGCTTCTCACCCTATCTCTAATGGAGACGCCAGCCACCCATCTGAGAAAACCCATTTTGGCCGTAGGTAGGAACGAAGGTCGACCAGTAGATTGAGAGCTTTGCTTTAGCTGAGACTGCCACTGCTGCTTTGATTCTCTGGCCAATGTCTCGCTCCATCGTCCCCTCACTCGCAAACAAGACCCTGAGGTACTTGAACTCCTTCACTTGGGGTAAGGGCTCATTCCCTACCCGCCGTAGGCAATCCACTAGTTTCCTGCTGAGAGCCAAGGCCGTCAGATCATACTCGGCTGCGAACCGATCCAGTGACTGTTGAAGGTCACAGACCGATGATGCCGTAAGGACCACATCATCTGCAAAGAGCAGCGATGAGATCCTCAGGCCACCGAACTGCAACCCCTCTCCTCCACAACTACGCATCAATATCCAGTCCATGAAAATCACGAATAGGCCAACATTTACTGGGAACGAATCCGACTTACTGCCGAGTATCCGGACACAACTCTCGCTTTGGGCTTACAGGGATTGGATGGCCCTCAGAAGTGAGCACCTCACCACATACTCGTGCAGCACCTCCCACAGTATCACCCGGGGGACCCGGTCATACGCCTTCTCCAGATCCACAAAACACATGTAGACCGAATGGGCGTACTCCCAGGCCCCCTCCAGGATCCTTGCGAGAGTGAAGAGTTGGTCCGTTGTTCCTCGACCAGGACGGAATCCGCATTGTTCCTCTTCAATCAGAGGTTCGACTACCAGCCGAACCCTCCTTTCCAGTACCTTGGAGTAGACTTTACCAGGGAGGCTGAGAAGTGTGATACCCCTGTAGTTGGCACACACTCTCTGGTCCCCCTTTTTAAATAGGGGAACCACCACCCCGGTCTACCACCCCCTAGGCACTGTCCCACACTTCCACGCAATGTTGACGAGGCGTGTCAACCAAGACAACCCCTCAACACCCAAAGCCTTCGGCATTTCTGGACGGATCTCATCAACCCCTGCGGCTTTGCCACTGTGGAGTTGTTTGACTACCTCAGTGAATTCCGTTAGGGAAATCGACGATGATCCCCCATCAGCTTCCAGCTCTGCCTCTAACATAGAGGGCGTGTTAGTCGGATTCAGGAGTTCCTCAAAGTGCTTCTTCCAACTTCCGATAATCTTCTCAGTCTCCATCGTTTCCCACGTGTGCGTTGAAGTCTCCCAGCAAGACTACGGAGTCCCGTACTGGAGCTCCCTGCGAGGCTCCATTCAGGGTCTCCAAGAAGGTCGAATACTCTGAATTGCGGTTTGGGGCATAGGCACAAACAACAGAGTTTTCTCTTCATAACCCGAAGGCGTAGGGAAGCGACCCTCTCGTCCACCGGGGTGAACTCCACGGTAGCGGCACTCAGCCGGGGACTTGTGAGTATCCCCACACCCGCCCGACACCTCACACCTTGGGCAACTCCGGAGAAGAATAGAGTCCAACCCTTATCGAGTACGGTTCCAGAGCCAATACTGTGCGTAGATGTAAGCCCCACTACATCCAACTGGTAGCGCTCCACCTCTCGCACTAGTTCCGGCTCCTTCCCTCACAGAGAGGTGACGTTCCACGTCCCCAGAGCCAGCCTCTGCTGCCCGGGTCTGGTCCGTCAAGGTCCCTGACCATCACTGCCACCCGTGTGACAGCGCACCCGACCCCAGCGTTTTTTCCCATGAGTGGTGGGCTCACAGGATGGATGGATGGGAGGCACCACGTAGCTTCTTCGGGCTGTGCCCGACCGGGCTCCGTGGCAAACCCGCCACCAGGCGCTCGCTGTCGGGCCCTCCCCTCTGGGCCTGGCTCCAGATGGTTGCCCCGGGCTTCCTCAGGGAAGGGTCTCTCCTTTCCTTTCCCTCTCTGTCATGAGGTCGTTTTTGAACCATTCTTAGTCTGGCCCCTCACCTTAGACCAATTTGCCTTGCGAGACCCTACCAGGAGCACTAGGCTCCAGACAAAACAGCTCTCAGGTTCATAGGGACACACAAACCTCTCCACCACAATAAGGTGATGGTTCCCAGAGAGAGAGGAAAGCGAGAAATATACAAAAATCTATTACATTGTACATTTTAATTTCTAAATCTGTCCTACCATCTCCTGTAATTTGGTTAACACATTATCATTTTGATTTGAAAGCCTCATGGCATCGCCCGTGTGGCAGTAACACTCTCTGCCTCAACGGTTACTGACTTGAAACACAAATATCACTATGTGATACCGACAGAATTGTTATTAATGAAATGCAGCTGTACTTGACTTTATCCAACAGGATAGTTGGTTTGTGCATGAAATTTGTTACAATTTCTTTTTTCTGAGGGAGAACTCCCAGATACCCCCACCATTATGTATCTTTCCAAGTTTGCTCCCCCATTTTAAAACTTAACCAGGCGCCCATTGATGAGCAGCATAAATCTTTCTTATCATTTGTTTTGAGCAAAATGATGTGGTGTATCTGGAGTGTATATCAAAAATACTATTCAAGAAACACAAAACATACAAATGTTTATTATGGAAGAGATGATATGTTCTTGACTTTAACTGTATTACTCAATGTGTTGTTCGTCTAAATACAATTGATGTTGTTGTGGTTCATTACATTTGGTGGAGTGTTGATTTTTGATTGTGGGCGGTTCCTCCCAATTGACTAATTGCACACTAATTAACTGTCTGTAGTGTTCTATGTTCTTGTGCTTCACCTGATGAAGGTCTAAGGACCGACACATTGTTTTCTCTTTCTCTTGCCTTTGGACATGTCCTCCTACGCACCTTTCTATGAGAAATTGAGGGGGTGTCAGTCGTCAGATTTAAGTTGTTATTTATTAGTTTAAATATTTGCCCCATTCACCTGTAGTGTCTTGCAAAATCTATGGAATGTTACAATACATATTTCTTTCAGAATAAAACATTTTCTCACACTCAATCCTATCTATTTTACCGAGGGGTTCGTTCAGATATTATTCATGGCCTGAATTTTTTTATTCTTAAACACATGGTTATAAAGTTTATTTTTTATATGGCTGTTGACAGTGTGTTCTTATTTATGTAGTAATACAAAGCAATACGCAACATTCCTTTTGTGAAACCCTTCGGCTCTAGTATGACAAAGAAATAAACAAGAGTTATAAACCTGTACTTTATACATTTTTCTGTAAGATGATGCCTCATTGGCATATTATAACATACAATTTCAGAAAACTAATGCAAAAAATAATTGCCTCATGTAAGTTATCAACTGTGGAAGTGTCATGGTGATATCTATTAGTGAAAAATATTACTCTCCCCTTAAGCTGATTACAGCTTCCTTATTCTCCAACATTACAACAATAGCAAGATCCCCTGTTAAATTGTGAGCACAATAAATACAGAGAAAGAGGAGAAACGTGGCCCACAGTATTGACATCAAAGCCTGCTAATGTGCAGTAAAACATCCCCACTTGGAGAAAACAAAAAGAAGGAAAAACTCTACTGGTGCTAATCACAAAATACCCTCCAAATAGGTCAATTGTGACATCTGGTTCCACAGCTTTTATCAGGATATAACTTCATCTGCCATCACTTGGACACTCAGGGGTGATGACGGTTGGCCCCAACTACGTCTCACCTACAGTTAGTGGTGTTCCTTCCAGTCCACTAGCTATCAATACTTCACTTTAATTTGCCAATGCTTTGCAGACTTTTTTCACCTCTCAGGCTACACACAAGCTGCCCCGACTTTATTGGTGAAGGTTATTGGGGGTGTGTGCAGCCTAAATGAAATACTTGCAGACTTTCTTTATCTGTTTGTGAATGTGTAAATAGTTGTAATATCATAATAGCATATACTATCTTACACTTCAGAATTTATTTCAACAACCAACAAGACCAGACATGTGATTTATGGCCCTTGGAGCCAGGTATTATAGACTTCTGAGTTAGCTTGACATCAATAATCCTTCGCCCTTGATTATGAGACTAAATCTACAGTTTGCATCCTCAATGAAAATATCAAAAAGTCGAATATATATTGCAAGGTTGCCAGGAAGACACTCACAGATCATTCTAATACACATCAATAGAAAGACTGCTCCTTACCATATTACCATAATACAAATCATTACAATGAAATTACATGATGACATCCCCATCATTAAAATATAACCAGCTTTCATCTTCATATCAGTAGAGGCAGGTGATGACAGCCCCTGCTGTGCTACATAATGAGATTTTGTCCTTTTTAAAGCATATAAAGCATGTTTCACGGGGCCCAGTGTGTTGTAGGATGAAAGTCTGACGCCCATGTAGCAAAGAAGAAACGTTATATTTTAAAGCACCATTTTCCAGCCTGCGGGTCAAGGACACACTGGGGGTGGTGTAGCTAGATGACAAAGGGGACATCAGAAAACACGAATCTCGTTAGAGACACCAATTATTCACGGTGAGTTAGAGGTTCAATGTGTAAAATATGCCAGAATTTAAGTTTTTTTCAAATTGTAAACGATGAACTAACACTATCAACAAAATGTGAAGAAGTAACAGTGTTGACATTATGTCAAAGATGTCTATGTGTTGTATCGCAAAGATATCTACTGAAGTTAGCATGCTAACAGCTAGCTACAATACGCCCAGTCTTGTAATAGCACTTGTTCCTCTAGAGGTGATAGTGAGTCACTGTAGCTCCAGTCTGCTTCAGTACAGAGGGAGAAGAAGCACAGTTGCCTGACTCGCTTGTAAATATTACAGCCATGTTCCGTGTCTGATTTATAGTTTGTTTATTGGATTACATTCAAAGTGGCAGAAATGAGAAAACCACCCGCACCACCTCCCCTCGTCCTCACAGCTGCTAGGAGAATGTTTCTCTGAGTGTATAGCTGTCGGCAGCTCCAGGAAACAGCGTAGCTTCAGTTAGCGGATACCTCAAGTTTAACCACAGCACCGGGAACTGCAAACTCTCCATTGTTGCAGTTACACAGGTCCAGCAGCCCGCTGTGACAATCGGCGCTGGGGCTTTTTCTGGTTGAGCTCAAGTCTCTTCGGCCTCTGACTGGGGCTACGTCTGACGGAGCCGGCTGCAGAGTGCCGGCTCTGCCGACATCTCTCCTCCCCGGCTGGATGCCGGGAAGACAAGACGAACATACGGGTCGTTTTCTAGTTTCTGCCACTGTAATTCTGGAGCAGGTGGCTCAGAATTACACATTAAACCTTTTAAGGTTAACAAAAACTGATACCCTTAAATCCTGATTTGGCAGTCTTTTATTGTGTTGTTGGGTGTAGGAACATATATGTGTGCATCAGCTGCTCTCCTCTCAAGCCAACATCTGCTGCCCGGTAATTGCTGTCTGGAGAAGTGTGTGTGTGTGTGTGTGTGTGTGTGTGTGTGTGTGTGTGTGTGTGTGTGTGTGTGTGTGTGTGTGTGTGTGTGTGTGTGTGTGTGAGAGTGAGAGAGAGTCAGTTTGGAGAAGACACTGTGGATAAAATTGGATTTCTTTCATTTTGTGCAAACAGAGGACAATTTAAGCATCTGTGTAAAGTATCGTTGTGTATGTAATGCAATATCAAACGTCCACGCATCCTTTGAAATGTTTTTCCTTTATTGCCTCTAGACCTGAATTGAAAACCAACTATATCACACTAATTTTCACTTTCATTTGGTATAGTAACAAACAAAAGCAAGAGGAAAACAAAAGGCTATTTATTTCTGCTTTTGTATTGAAAAATGGAAAACACCTTTTTTAGGTCATAGTACTGCTTTGATCACGCAATACTGTCCAACCTGGAAAACTTGAAAGGACACTTGATTCCACGCATCATTTTGTCTTCTTACGACAGCAGCAAGGCCATGAAGAGGCAAACATGTGTCAATCAAGGTGAACTGCTTACAGTTTATTTACCTTGATGCTGTCAATCTTAGTCACAGCATGGTAGTATCCATGCACTGTGTATATATAGATGGACCACGGGTCTCCACTTCCCTCCTATTGTACAAAAGGTAGCCAGAGTCAGCGTTAGAGATTGGAGGCTGGAGCCTGTGACCGAGGTCCCGCCCATACACCCGACCTAGCCAATCACAAGCCAAGCACGGCCACAGCTTGTTAGCACGAGCCACGTAGCTGCTGTGTTTGCTAAAAAGACACAACAACTAAACATAATACCTCTATAAATACATGTATGATCTGTCTGACGGACTCAAGTTCTATTACACAGACTCGTGGCAGTTATGGAACGTTAAAGTGACATCTCATCCCCTTTTTTATGGTATCAAGTAACTACACTGACCAAAAATATAAACACAACACTTTTGTTTTTCCTCCCATTTTTCATGAGCTGAAATGCAAGATCTAAGACTTTTTTCTATGTAAAATAAAGGCCTATTTCTCTTAAATACAAAAAATGGGGGGGTCAGAAAACCAGTCAGTATCTGGTGTGACCACCATTTGCCTCACGCAGTGCAATACATCTCCTTCGCATAGAGTTGATCAGGTTGTTGGTTGTGGCCTGTGGAATGTTGGTCCACCTCTTCAATGGCCGTGCGAAGTAGCTGGATATTGGCAGGAACTCGAAAACGCTGTCGTATACGCCGATCCAGAGCCTCCCAAACATGCTCAATGGGTGACATGTCCGGAGAGTATGCAGGCCGTGCAAGAACTGGGATGTTTTCAGCTTCCAGGAATTGTGTACAGATCCTTGCAACATGGGGCTGTGCATCCTCCTGCTGCAACATGAGGTCCTGCTGCAACATGAGGTGATGGTGGTAGATGAATGGCAATGGGCCTCAGGATCTGGTCACGGTCTCTCTGTGCATTCAAAATGCCATCAATAAAATGCATCTGTGTTTGTTGTCCATAACATAAGCCTGCCCATACCATAAGCCCACTGCCACCATGGGCCACTCGGTTCACAATGTTGACATCAGCAAACCACTCACCCACATGACGCCATACACGCTGTCTGCCATCTGCTCTGTACAGTGAAAACCGGGATTCATCCGTGAAGAGAACACCTCTTCAAAGTGCCAGACACCATCAAAGGTGAGCATTTACCCACTCAAGTCGGCTACAACGTCAAACTGCAGTCAGGTCAAGACCCCGGTGAGGTGGATGGATTATCACGGCAAAGGAGAAGTGCTCACTAACATAGATTTAACACATTTGTGAACAATATTTGAGAGAAATAGGCCTTTTGTGTACATAGATTAAGTCTTAGATCTATGATTACAGCTCGTGACAATTAGTTTATATCTTTGGTCAGTGTAAAACCAAACTTGTCAGAAACACACATCAGCATGAAACGAACTAGCTTAAATGACAGAAACTATCTTTGGGTCAATGTATTTGATGTATACTTTGATTATTTTTAGTCTCCCATCTGCTAACATAAAGGGGGCGGAGTTTATGAGCCATACTGCAGCCATCCACCAGGGGGCAATAAAGATGTTTTGGCTTCACTTTTAGGGAGCTGTCATGTCGACAATGGCAGTATCACATACGAACTTTTGCTGTTTATTGTTTGTATTGTCATTATTTATATTTCTGTTACGTCACTTTACTGAAGCGGTTTACTCCACCTAGCATATTTGGGTTACATATTAACGGGATAAGGGCTTATCATGGGTTTCTGAAAATGGGATAAAGTATTTCCGTGCTCAAAAGAAACAAACAAATAATCTTAGATGGGTTATTCATATCTATATTAATTATATATTATTATATGTGAACGTACTCACAGTGTGCGTTAACTTACAAAATCCCAACGATTATCTCCATGCTGACACAACATTGTAGCCACAACAAGTTTATGTTCAGCCTGTTCAGCCTTTGCATAACTCTGCCATGCTTGCCATCCCATTAAAATCTCAATAACACCTTGATTTGAAAAAGTAAAATCTAAAGTGGACTGAGTTTTTAAATGCATGAATTCTAAACTTTGGGACGGATTATCAAAGAATAGTTGTCTTTTTGTAGTAAACTGTGTTTATTACCTACTCCAATTTATCTTAGATATGTAGTTTTCTTATTGCTGTTTTAATGTTTTTTCTTAACTATGTGTCAGTCAGTATTAAATTGACTTTGTTTGTTAATCTCCTTGTTAATGTCTTTATTAAAAAAAAGTGGTATGATAAGGTTGGTCAAGTTTGTTGACGTGCAAAATGGCTGCAGGAATGTGCAATAAGAATAACTGTCTGAGCTTTATTGTACTGCAGTATAAGTAGTAGCTAATTTAGTGTTGAATATTAATTGGTTTCAATTTTAATTTTTGTCAAATTAATGCTCTTGGTGAAATGCCATCCGGGAAACTGTGCCTGACTGATCAGGATGGAATGTCATGATGGTAGTTACAAAACTTTCTTCTTAAATGGACTTGGACCAATTAATGTGACATGATAGGTATTATATATAAAGTGACAAAGTGACTGAACTCTTTCACGCTGTGTTCTCTCTGTAAGGGTCCATGTCCATTGATGTTTCTGTCTTTGTCACTGAGTGTGTTTGTGTCTCTATTCCCCTGCTGTCTCTCTCTCTGCATGTTTCCCCACAAACACACACAGACACACCTGCATTCACCTTTCACAGGGAATTTCTGACCTGGTGCATTTTGTTTTTTGCTGCCAAAGGAGATTGCTGTCACCGTTGGATCATAACATAACATAAAAGAGGCAGAAAACACGGGAGCTGGGAAGCTAGTGGCTAAGATGAGCCCACCCTGTCGAGGGGCATCTCAGCTGGGTGGCAGGTTCACTGACTGATAGACTGACATGTTGACTAGTTTAGTGGGATGTTAAACGATGATGGAGGGACCTTCTATCTACAGAATGTTATTAACTTTCAAAGGTTATTTTCCTCAAACATTTACATCCATCAGTTAGATGCATTTCCATCAGCTCTGTTGAAGCCTATAGTTATTATTCTTGCAGTTAAAGTTACAGTAAACGATATTGGATCCAATATTTCTACACAGCCGCCCAGGTATATTGGTGTATTCAGTTTACATTGACTGTGATAACCTTGACACGCTCACACATCACAACAGCAGTGCGGGCCATCTGCAGACAGTAAATTATCTGGTTAGCAGATAATGTAGTCGGGGGACAGAGAGTGCTAAGGGGCGGCAGGGACAGAGGTAAAAAGGTTTGTATAGAGAACACACACAGGAATGTTTTTAGCTTATCTGTTCTGAGTGTTTTGTTGGACACAGCATAACCATTCTAACTGTAACACTTTGCTGGAGGTTACATATTCGCCCTGCAGAGTTCTTTGCTTGGAGTGCATACAGCTGGACTTACATGGAAAACAATAAAGTGCAACAGCAATAAAATCTCAGACAGGTCTGAGTATAGTTTGTTTAAGAGTTATTTTGGAGTGTTCACCTAAATGCAAAAAATGCTGACTAATAACAGTTATTTTGTAGGGGTGATAGAGACCAAGTGGGAATACATTTGTATCTTTCACACTGAATACAGTATGCATTTGTGCTGTAATAAACTAACACCTGCATGCGTCAGTTTATTAGCATACCTGGGTTGAAAAATGGCAGTTAAGGTTTAAAGAGGGTCCTGCTATCAAGGGTGATTTTGGTTGTATTTGTTTAAGGTCACACACAGTATTGCACTATGGCGAATGGAATGGAATTTGTTCATCACCAAACAAAATGCAATTATGCTTAATAATTCCAAAAATGTGTGTACCCAAGTGGACTTCACAGTGTAGCAATTAGTTTTTGGTAATTTAGTTAATTGCTTTGTTTTTGTAATAAGCACTAATAGAGCACAACATAGACTGAAATGCTGAAGGGCTTTAAGGTCCTGCATTGTTACCTGACTTAATGGCTGTCTTGTGTCTTGTGTCAAATCAACTTTTAGTACCTGAAATATATAACTTGATATGATGTTATGCTTGCATAGTGTGCATACTCAAAAGGAAAGTGTGATTAAGTATCACTCAATAGAATGTGATACCAATGAAAATGCTTTAAGTATGTAACTCAAAAATCCTATTCATATCAATTTTAGTCACCCAACAAAGCCTATTATTCAAGTTCATACTCTCCCTTTACTCAATGGGGTATCCAAACTGGCAGCCATTTTCACACTGCAGTTGAGTAGTGATTGTGTTTATCAACCACAAAACAATGTCAAGATGTCTGTGAAGAAGTATCACACTAGTTGTATTATTAGGGTATCCACTGATGATCAACACACTCCAAACATATATTTTTAACCTTTTTTCTCTCACCTCATATAATTCATTTGGCTGCACAGGAGGACCAGAGTTCATACACGGCTTGCCCCGCACCATACTGTATTTGCTCTATAATTATCTGTATCTAAATATAAAAAAATCTTCCATTGTTAATTTTGTTCAGCCTACTTTGGCAATACTCTACTTAATTATGATCATGCCAATACAACCGTTTAATTTTGACATGTCACAGCAGTGACAGCCCCGGTGTAATTAAGAACAATAATGATGGCTTCATTAGTGTCACACTAAGCCATGACAGTGAGCCAGCATGCACAATAACAGGGCCCTGGAGCTAACCTTGCAGCCATTGATAAGGTAATAAATTACACCTGTGCTATTACTGCTTTGCCAGATTTTATAAATAGCAAAAAAGGGTCTTTAAAGGGACAGTTCAAGCTAAATTTAAAATACATACAACACCACAAGCCGAGTGCCATTAACAGTAGTTTTATTATATTGCAGAGAAGGCAAGTAAAACTAGGTAATTTTTGGGTTGACTGTCCCTTTTAAAGCACATTTGCATCAGCATTAATATCTGATAAGATAAATGGGTTAAATATTCAATGTTGTACGTCTGTAAATAGGAACGTTTTTTTAAACTTTTCCAGGCTTTGTGGGATGACGGGGAGCCTTGTGAAATATAGAGATTCACAAAGAATATACACACACTGACACATTTTTTAAATTTGTTAGATAACACACATACACCCCCAGCACACAGTGTTTCATAATGATAGGAGTGATGGATGAACACATCACTGTTTCTATTATAAGTGGCATATTAAAGCATGCATACAGTAAGCATAACAAACAGAGAGAGAGAGAGAGAGAGAGAGAGAGAGAGAGAGAGAGAGAGAGAGAGAGAGAATATGATGTGTCCATTCATCAGCCACCTAATTATCTACCACATTAATCGTGTGTATGTGTATTTATTTATTTAAAAAACAACTGTTTGTTATAGCAGCAGCCAATAGGCTTGCCTTGATGACAGCTGGGGATGATGGAGAGGAGGCGAGCAGAGGCGAAGCTGGCGACACGCTCATGAATCAGTTTCACATCCAGTCCAGACTGGTGCCTTTAGCATGCAAGTCCATTCTCAGGCCTGAGAACAGCATATCCTTCCATCAACCAATGGTTTGGTTTCATATACTCACACTATACACTTCTTAAGGCATGTAAGGGATTAAACTCTACACATGCTATGAGCTGCAGTAAAGTATTTTCTTTCTCTGTGCAACATTTGGAATACTGAAATATTAAGACGGTGAAAGTTGGAAATAAAACCAAATATTTATTTATTTTCACTAGCAATGGGTTCAGTCTGTGGCCATCACTATTGTATTTGTCTAATTAATATTGTGCAAATACATTAATATGTAATTAGGTACATGTAAGCCTTTTGGCAAAAGCAACAATGAGGTGAAATTAAGAACATAAATGTTCTTGGGTTTTTAAAAGAATAGCTCAACATTCAAGTATGCTTATTCACTTACTTCAGAGTGTGGTGAAGAGATGGATACTATTCTGATGTGCTAATCACCTAGCAGGCTAGCCTGACTCTATCCAAAGCTATAAATATCTGCCTTCCAGCACCTCTAAAAGCTGCTTAACATGTATTTGGTGATTTAGCAGTTTCAGCTGCAGTGACCTCCTGCGGAAAAGATTTTGGTTGTTAGATATGATTCATACCATAATGATATAGTTCTCAATGACAGTGGAGGAGTTAACTGTGGAGGAAGTGAAACCTACGATCAGAATATTCACTCATGATTTTTATTCACATTGCACTCACTGCTATAGTGATATAAGTAGTGAAAATATTCACCATTTTTCTGGAGATCCCTTCAAACTCACTCAGGGCACCATGGCGATCCCCGAACCCTTGGTTGAGAACAACTTTATTCCATACCCAAACAGATATGTAAAATTACTATGTGTGGTTTTATGTTGTGACGTTTTCTTGGCCAACAACAGCTGAGCGTAGTGACTTCCTGACGTCCTGTTGTCATAATGACAATGTGAGGCCACCAGCAGAGAAGCTACACATAAGTTTTAATTGGTTCTCAAGCAATTAGCATATGTACAACAATTTATTAGAAGTCAAAATGACTGACAATTCCTTTGTCTCTGATGTATTTATGCCTAATTAAGATGACATTTGTGTTTAATAGTGTCACAATATGGTACAGGAGAGGACCCAAATGCAGAAAACAGACTAAGATTATAACAAAAGGTGAGCCTTTAATAAAACAAAGCTGAATTAGAAAATACAAAGTAACAAATAAAACTGAGAAAACACAAACCAAACCAGAGGTAGACACAGGATAGACACGAGGAAGCATGGCAGGTAAGAGGCACATAATATGAAAGACGATCCGACAAGGCACACTGGAGCAGACAGGGATACAGACACCAAACAAGGGAACAAGACACAGCTGGGGGAGAAAGACAAAGACACAAGGCCAGGGTAAATAGACACAGGAGGAACACATTAACAATCAGGAAGGGAGGCACAGACAGGAAAGACAGCTAGACATGACACAAGGTGAGTAAACATTTCAAAATAAAACAGGAAACCAAAATGCAACCAGACTGTGACAAATAGAGCAGCAAAAATGTTATCGATCCAAACTCCAGTCAGAAAACCAACATTTTATAAGTTGTTTGCTTGTCATCTTGCGACAGACCTGGCATATCGACTTTTCACAAATTGGCATCAAGATGTAGTTATTATGTCTTTTTCTTTTAATACGTGTATTGCAATTAAATCATCGCAAAATCAGTTTATTACCGCGTATAAATACAAATGGTCCCGGCGAAAATGCCCTTCACCTCTGGTGTGAACACAGCATTATATCTTCACATTATTTGTATACAGCTAATACTCCCATGCACCTCCAAACTAACTATGGTTTCTAAGAGCTATGTGATGTAACCACAAAACCTCTGTTGTCCCCCTACCTCTTTCACTGTTCCTCCACCTTTCATGATCCTCTCCATCTCTCTCACTTCATTGCCCCCTCATTCCTGCCCTCCCTCTCTTCTTGCTGCAGGCATCGATGTTACGGCAGGCGTAGGTGTCGCGACTTTTACCACTGACAGCCGAGGTGAGGCGGAGAGAAGGGGGGATGAAAGGAGAAAGACAGTTAGGAGCAATGGCGAGAAAAGAGGTGGGGACCAAAACAGGAGGAAGAAAGGGGTAACCTGACCTTTAACTCACTGATAAACAAACTGAGCTTTCTTATATTTTTCTGTCTCATACATTTCCTGTTGACGTGTTTCTCAATCTATGCTGTCTCTCCATCTCTTTCTCGCCGCTGGCAATGACCAGAAACGTCTTAATACTACCTGTCCCCTGTGTGTGTGTGTGTGTGTGTGTGTGTGTGTGTGTGTGTGTGTGTGTGTGTGTGTGTGTGTGTGTGTGTGTGTGTGTGTATGTGTGTGTGTGTGTGTGTGTGTGTGTGTGTGTGTGTGTGTGTGGTTAGTTAGTTATATAAGAATATAAGATATGCCTTGAGGCAGAGGCCATAAATAAAGTTATCAACATTCATTTGGTAGAGAGAGCAGTCACCATGACTGATGCAATATTGTCACATGTGGGTAAAGTGGAGGACAGCTCTGGTGTTGATTGTCCCCAATGTCGTCATCATCATCCTCCCAGTTAACATGGTTCTCAAGAGAATTGGGGGTTTTACTTACCTGAGGGTGTGCAGAAATCATTCAAAGGCAGAGTTCTACAACAAGTCAAGTCAAAGGCAGCTAAAATATTGTTTTCATGGTCGCTGAGAATTCACAATTCTAAAGTAATGTGCCAGTGTTAAACTGTAGCTAAAGGTGATAGATGAATAGATGTGCAATGAGCAAATTTAATTAAAAAAGTGTTTGATATGTGCATGAATCTGGATGTCCAAATCAAGCGAAGGCAGGAGGAGGAAAGAGATGATAATTTTAATATAATGTCGGAGACAGAGTCAGCTGTAGGGGAGAGGAGAGACGAAATGCAACTTAACAATGCATAGAAAAAGAGTATGTTTAAGATATGAGCAATAAGTTAAATTTATTTTGCTCTCAGAATTAAAAAAACTCCTAGCCCATAAATTGTCATTAATGTGGTACCATAGGTCTAACCACACATTGTACATAGGCCTCCCTGCAGAATTATGGGATATAATGAATATCATTGGATTAGTGATCTAATCTAACACTTTTTTCATTATCTTCCCCAAACTCTACAACTAACTGAGTTCTGACAGCAATTATTACATGTTCTATTGGCAGCATCAATTTGTCCCTGACCTGTAAAGACATATCCACAGACACCTATACACACTAACAAAAAGTGATTTCTTCATTATATGGACAGACTTTTCACTAAAATAGATCATGAAACTCTGACAGTTGTGCTCAGGAAATGCAATATTGGGAAAAATCCCAATCCGACTTGGGGTGATGTTTGTCCTTTCTGAAAATCTTCACCCTGGGAGAAGTTTTAAAAAAAAGATCTGTTCTCAGTGTCCTAAAGTGCTACCCTTGAAAAATAATACCCATGTACCTGTGGACTCGGCCTTGGATAGAACAGAGCCATTGTTAGTATTATAACTAACTGCTATTATGACAAGTCATTTACATAATGATCCTACAACTGCTAATTATATTACTAAAAGTGCATTTCCCACCAACTCGCGTTCACCACGTCATAAAAGGATACATAAAACAAGTCACATGAGGAGAGTAGGGTGTGATTTGAATATCATAACACAAACACAATATGAAGAGATGAGTGACATATCAAGCAGGAAAAAGAGAGATAAAGACGGTGATGGAGAGATGCCAGAAGGTGCAGAGAGAATAAGTAATTCACAGCTGAATAATTCATCAGGTATACTGACAGTCTGCTAAAGGAACCATAGTGGAATAATGAGAGGATGTAACACCTGGCTGATGCAGTGTCAAAGTGGATGTTGAGATAAAATGGCAACACCTACTTTTTAACAGCATCACCAAGATCACTGTTAAGATCGTATAAATGTACTAATGTACTTGTGATATAAAGATTGGGGGTGGTCCATTGTTTGCCCAAAAATTTCCCATTGTTCCGAAGATCAATTGCTCTGAAAACCCAATTTGTTGGTTTTCCCTTCATGGTCAACCCAGTTTTAGCCTTGGCTGTCGCCCGCAGACAGGTCTCTGTAGGGATAATAAAAGGACTTCCAGTGTCACGGTGAGGTAAGAGGTGAGGACCCAAATGCAGACCGGCAGACGAGGATGATTAATTATTAAAACAAAGCTGAAAACACAAAAGGTACAAAGCAAAAACAACCGAAGGATCAAGCTATAGAAATACAAAAGATAAAAAGTCAACTGAAAAGACAAACCAGGAACACAAGGAAGCACAAGGAAGAACGCCAGGGAATATCAACGTAACATGGATGATGAACAGACAAGGGGCAAACAACGCCGGGGAACAAGACTGTACAGGGAAGTCCGGGCAGGAAGTCGGGGGAGGCCGGCAAGACGGGGCTGGAGGCTGGAGAAGCGGGCAGGGCCGCCTTGGAAGCAGACGGGGCTGCTCAGGAGGCCGGCTGAGAGGCCGGGCTGGAGGCGGACGATCAGGATGGAGCACTGGGGGGAGCACTGGGGTCCTGAGAGGCGAAGGGAGCACTGGGGTCTCGAGAGGCAGCAGGGGCAGAGCTGGGGTCTCGAGATGCAGCAGGGGAGAGCTGGGGTCTCGAGACGCAGCAGGGGCAGAGCTGGGGTCTCGAGACGCAGGGGGAGCACTGGGACTGGGGTCTCGAGATGCAGGGGGAAAACTAGGGTCTGTAGCGACCTGGCAGGAGGAACGGGAGTCTGTTGCGGCCCAGCAACAGGAACTGGGGACTGGGGACTGGGAGGTGAAAAGATGGCAGCTTGAACGGCCGGATCTCCTCTTCAGAGGCCTGGAAGTCCTCTGGACACTCCAAGGACCTCCCAGGGCCAGACGAGTGCCCAGAAATGGCTCAGGGGCTGGGGTCTGGTGGGGCCCGATAGGAGGAGGGGGTTGCTGCAGCTCGACGGGAGAAGGGGGTAGCCGCAGCTTGGCAGAAGGAGGTAGAGCGGAAGGATTGGTGGGGTTAGGCTGGCAAAGTGGAGAGTCAACAAAGTCCTGGAGCCATCCCATTTCACCTCTTATTTTCCTGTCCAGAGTTTCTAAAATCAATCTGGATACACTCTGGATATGTAACAAGGCCTAATTGACTTTGTATTGAAGAGTATCGTATAATCTCTGTATTGTTCTAAAGTTGTGATCTAAAACAAAAGATGGTCTCTGAATGACTCACCGATCAAGACTAACCCATATTGAGGCTTATCAAAAAGACAGGAGCAATTTTTTCACAGTTGGTAGCCAGCAGCTTGCCTCACATTCTCCTCTCGCCTCTAGTCCACTGAACACACAGTTCATACATGCAATTTTCACCACTGGCAAGTCAATCACTCAGCAAGAGACATTCAGTACTCTTAGCCAGAGGAAAGAAAAAGCGAATAAACGGGAATTAATAATGTGAGATTCAGTCACTGCTGTTTATATGCTGAAAACAAAACAGTGAAAGACATTAACGGCAAACCATAAATAACTCTGTGTAGCTCCTCAAGTGTGTGCTCATGCATACTATACTATACCGCTGAGCGTGTATTTGTTCATAGACAAAGTTATTCTGGTGTGTGTGTGTGTGTGTGTGTGTGTGTGTGTGTGTGATTTTGTGTGTGTGTGTGTGTGCCGCAGTAAATGAAAAAAAGACAGCGGTTGAGAGGAGAAGCTCTCCTCGCATTTATTTTGTGCGAGTGTGTGCAGCAGCCGGGGAAAATAAGATTGGCGCACCCTGAGAGGGGCTTATTCGGTAGTACCACCTGTGTATGTTTGTGAGTATGAGTGTGTGTGTGTCCTTCTATTCCGGACCTCTCCAAATGCTAAGATAACTTTGGTTCACATGCACTCTCTCTCTCTTATTTTCTGTCACTACGCACACACACTTACACACACAATAACCATTAAGCTGTGTCTTCTGGTCCCTGTGGTATATTGCTGTGCTGAATACATATGTGTGTTTGTTTTAGAGAGGGATCAATGAACGGTTTAGCTCTAATGCAAAGGGGTCTGGAGGGAGGAAGACTAAAATGGAAGGACGAGGAGAGATTGAAAAGGAGAGGGGGAGAGAGGAGAATTAAAGCCATCGCAGGGCTGGAATAGAAAACAGTTCTTAGCTCCCAATTCCTTTCCTCATCTCTTTATCTCCCTGTATCCCTTATTGCTCTTGACCTTTTCAATTTATTTTCTTTTTTATATGTATCCCTCTCTTACAATCCCTTTTATCCTAATTAATATTTATTATTTATGTCACCCTGCTGAAAATCCAACTCTGCTCATACTGTCTATTGTAACATTTTTGCATTTTTAACAAATCTACAATTGTCACCAAACACGATGCTTTGTTGCCATAAATACTGTACAAGGAAGTTTGAAATGTTCTGGCAGCCTGCGTTTATTTCTCACTTATTTGTGTTGATTCCCAGGGTTGTACAGCCACTTCCAGCACACATGTTAAAAGATTTCCTTAACTAATTAGGAAAAATAAACGTAATGTTTGATTTGAAAAAGAAAAAAAAGTATAATACATAAATATAATTTGAAATAAATAGCTAAAAGTAATGAATGAAATCTTCAGAAAATTAGATAAATGGTTTAAAAATAATGGAAAAACAGTTGAAATAGTATGTATAATGTGTAATGTATACAGCGCTGAGATATCTCAACGTGTCGGGTAAATGGTTAAAATCTTTAACTAAAAGATATCAAACATTTTAGAAAGTTATCAATGGATAAATGGTTGAAATATATATGTTGCCACTCCAAGTTATAATAGTAGCCGATACATCCAAACTGACCTAAACATTAACTTCAATGTATGAAAACTTTATTGCTTTATAGCCTACAGTATAGTGCTGAAGGACATCTAGTTTATAATAAACTTAAATGAATACATGTGAAACATGATGGATGATGTCAAAGAAGGATTTGGTACGTCAGAACAAAGAAAAGTTGGGAACCACTGGTGAGATTGAAACCTCCGGGTCAACACTTGGTTTCCATCTAAGCATTAATTGATTTGTTTTAAACTTTTTTTCTTCTGAAGAAGAAAAGTTGCACATAAAAACAACAGTTGGCAAGACAAAAAGTTTGGTCTCATTGTCCAATGTAAGAACATTTGTGAAAGACAGACTTTAAGAAGCTTTGTGTCCTCACTAACTGGTTTAACTTATGGAATTATTTTTATCTTGAATACAGGCTTGACATTTACAAAGACACATTATTTCAGTTTTAGTTTAGTGTTTCTTTCTCTTTAAACTTCACAAGTTGAAGCCTTCACATCTACCTAGTGAGAGATCATTTTCATTAATCAGACTGAACTGTTCTCAGTGGCAGAATGATAATGATGTGTGCCAGTTGGATCTTTATTACTCTGAATGCCCATAACTCGCCATAGAGCTTGGTCCACTGAGGGGCAGATTCAAATGATCATATGCATTTTTTATGATCTACATATAGAAACTGGGTTATGTCAGCAGTGAATGTGAAATATTGTGAGCACTAAAATATTTGAATTTGAATGCAGCAATTAAACATGATGAATATGAAGCAGCGTATTAACAAAGATGTGTCTCCTTTGACACAGGTTTCAAGCAGATGGTGCTAATGTATATTGCTGGCTTTTTTTTTTTTATATGTGCTGCGTGTTTAGAGGCATAAACAGGTCATGTGTACGGACATACGATTTTTGAAGAAAAAAAAAGCAAAACAGTAAGAAGTCCCAGAATTAGTGATTATGTAATTTGATTAAGGTAAACATGACAGATGATTGGTTCTGAAAGATAAACAAGGAATTGTAGCAATAAAAAAGCCCTTTAACAAAAATGTGCATAAGTGATTCATCACACACAGGTGTTTTCACTTAAATGTTTGATTTTAATTTTCGTTTGGAAGTATTTGGACACTCTAGGTACCCGATTGCATTAACACAATTAGCAACTATTTAAAATAATAATAATAATAATAATAATAATAATAATAATAATAATAATAATAATAATAATAATGACATATGAAAACAAAAAAGGAGGGAAGGACAAGAGGTCGGACAGTTACGCGTATTATAAAGCTTACCAGAGCGATAAGCGCTCACTGAGCAGCCGGGACCCGCAGTCTGCTAATTACCAGCCTGCTCTCATAGATAAGTTCCTTCATTTCACTACTACGACTAATTTTACAAAAGGAAACACATGATTTGAGTGCACACTGTAATGCACAACACACACACAAAAGGAGCTACTCGCTCCTTAATAAGGACTGTATGTTACGGTCTGGTACAGGAGGACCCAAATGCAGTAAACACGATGATCTTAACCAAAAGAGCTTTATATAAAGAAAGCTTAGCAAGAATACAAAGAAAATACAAATTAACACTGAGAACACAAACCAAGCAGAGGTAGGCACAGGGTAGACACGGGGAAGACACCAGGTAACATCAATGACGAAGAGACAAGGATAGATAGATAATTAATAGATGATAGATAGAGAAACTAATGGGGAGAAATACACAAGGCCACTCTGGAGGGCGGGGCGGCGGGGAGACTGAGCTGGAGGCGGACAGAGGAAGGGATCGCTAGGGACTCGAGAGGCGAAGAGATCGCTGGGGTCTCGAGAGGCGGCTGGGGAACAGCTGACCGTGGAGGTCCGGCAGCAGGAACGGCTTTCTGCGGAGGTCCGGCAGCAGGAACGACTGTCTGTCGCGGCCAGGTAGCAGGAATGGGAGGCAGAGAGCCAACCTGACGGCGGCTAGCATGGCCAAATCGCCTCCTTAGAGGCCTGGAAGCCCTCTGCACACTCAGAGGACCTCCCAGGGCCAGGCGAGTACCCAGGAATGGGTTAGGGGCTGGAGCGGAAGGAAAACCAAGATCATGACACTGTCATGCAATTAAAAAAACTATGTTTAATTATGTGAGTATTTTGTGATTAATTCATCTACATTAATGTCAATATTTGCTTAGAAAAGCCACCAAATGAAGATACTTCAACTCAAAAACATTATCTTGGCACACAGGCATTGAATGGAAATCTCAAAAGAAGGCATTAGAAATACATATTTTTTTAAAAGGTTTATTTTCAATCATTTGCCGGCAACTGGTTCCACATTTGTGGAGCAGCAACTGCAAAGGCTCTGTCAAAAAAGTCTGTGATATAAGATGGGGCCTGGTAATCAAGAGCCTTGAAAGCGATCAGAAAAGGTCTTAAATTCTAAAGTGAACAGGGATCCAATGAAAGAGAGGCTAGTACTGGGGGGCGGTACATGCGGCTGCATTTTGGACCATCTCTAGTTGTTTAATACTGACTGGGGATGGCCTAAATATAGGGAGTTGTAATAACCCTGTATTGATGTAATCAAGGCATGAATTACTTTTTCCATATTATGGAAGCACATAATTGTCTACACTTTTGTGTAGACTGAATTAAGCTTTATTAAACTAATTTAAACACTGGTCTGGTTTGGCTACTCAGTCCTAATATTTACTCCTATTCATTTTCTCTTTTTCAATATTTCTAGTGTTTTCTTTCCTCTGTGTTTTTTTCAATTTCTGTTTCTATGACTCACCTATCAGTGTACAGGATCTGCTCATTACGCTCCGTGTAGCAGAGCACAGATTGACTATCTATTCTCCATCCTTCTCCTTCTCTCTCTGCTTCTCATTACAGCCGGTTCCCCTTCAACCTTATCCTTCACCTTCCCCCCCTCCCTCTCTTCCTCCATGCTTTGCTGCTTACGCCTCTCACTCTTCCACAGCCTCCTCCCTTCTCTAAATTCTGTCACCCACCTTCTCATCATCTCACCTCCACTTCGATCTTCCACTCATTTTCCTCCCCTCATCTTTCCATTTTAGCTCCACTGACCCCATTTTCTCCTCATCTTTTTTGCTCGCCTTCACTCCTCTTTTGGTAATTTCTCATCCATTTGTCTGAAGTGACCCCTATTTACTCCCTCCCTGTGTTGCTCCTCTTTTCTTTTTTGTCTCCCTTCATCCCTCCCTCCTCTGGTAACCCTCATCTTATTCTGCTCCTTTTGCGTTCCCTCCATCCTTTGCTCCATTACCTGTCTACCCCATCCATCTATCCGTCCATCTATCTATCTTTCTGTGGGTATTGATCTGCCTGCAATAATACCATTTGACACCCTTCCATCGTGTCCTTAAATTCAATCTCTCTGTCGCTCTGCCTTTTATTTCTCCCTCCAGCTCTCCCCTACCCTCTCCCGTTATCTCTTTTTCTATCTACCTCTCTATCTGATAGTACTTATCTGCCTCCACTTTTACCATTCGACACCCTTTCACCTTGTCTTCTGATTCAATCTTCCCCCCTCTACCTCCCCTCCTAACCCCCTCCTTTACTTCCTCGTTCAATCGCTTTACCAATCTCTACCCTTCTCTTGTTACTCCTCTTTCTTTCCCTCTCAATTTATCTCCATTAGTGTGTTTCTTCTGGTAATTTCTGACTGTCTTTCTGATGAAACAGAAAATACATTGTCATTTGATTTAACCTTGTTTACTGATCAGCTTCTTATCAAATATATTCTTCACTGATGGCAAGAATATTTAATGTTTATAAAAAGATTGTCTTTCCTGCATCACATTTTAATGTCAAAAGTGCAAAAGTTCTGAGACCCTTTTTGGTCTCAAGCCATCAAAACCAGGGGTAGCCAACACGATGCTACGTGAGTCGCCCGCAGGTCATGTTCTAATAATAGCACTAGTCACCATGAAGCTCAGTCTAAAATGTGTATTTAATTGTTTTGCTGTTGTTGTTTTTTTATCAATAACACTTGAATTATTCTTTTATTTTAAAATGACAATATTGAATATAATATAATATAATAAAAATGTTTTATGTATATATGAACTCTGACCCTGTAGGGATGCAAGCTAAATCTCCATTTCCCTTTTCGCTGAGACAAGCTAGCGGGAGCAGCTACGATGGGGCGCTAGGTACGTTTTTTACGCTATACATGGCAGAAAAACTATTTTCACAATGATTGGGAGGAAGATTTATTTTTTACAACAGTGAAACAAAAGTGTGTATGTCTCATTTGTGCCGGCAAAGCGGCACATTGTGGAGACACTTTGGTACGTGTTACAGAAGCTACCATGCTAACTAACTAACTACCCACCTGCAGCACTGCGGGCAGAACAAGCCGAGAGTCAAAGGCAGCTTTGGACAGCAGCATCTCTTTTCACAAGGCCGGTGAACAAGTCACAGAAAGCAACGGAAGCTTCATTTAGAGCTGCACATTTTAAATAAAGAACAAGAAAGCCTTTTTGGACGGAGAGGTCTTGAAAGGTGCAATGATGTTATTGAAAACACTGTTCTAAAACGAGAGGTAGGGAACCCCTGATCCAAACATTGATTTCATACACAAGATCAAAAATATATTTTCTTTTAAGGATAATTTTCTAAGGAATCAGAGCAGATATATTTCTAAAACAGTAACTCAGTGAACAGTGTAGAAGTATTAAAAAAATTACTATTTTTGCAACTTCAACCACTATCAATGATAGTTCTATTTACCTACAGTATATCTAAAGTCAAAACAAAGTTACACAAGTTAAAATGTTAACGATAAACCTAGACGTTAAGCTACTATCTGTAGTTGTATCTGTTTATTTCACAAAATAAATTCTTAATTGAGGTTAAATATGAGTTGTTTAACTGTTCATGGTACGAGTAGAAGTCAGAATGGCACTGGGCTATATTGCATGGTTTTCTTTAACAATTGGAAGTTGTGTATATAATGTGAGGAGACCCAGGTGAATGTAAAGATGGTCTGTAGTGTCTAAAATAAAGGCAAATAATCAAAAAGCTAAACTAAAAAAGGGGCCTATAATGTGCATAGGGAAATAATTGCATAATTCAATGATGCAATTAACGTGCACTTTTAAGACGCTCCCTAACTTCAGCTCTCCGTTTTACATCTACTGTCAAGTCACGCACAGAGAAGGTTTCAGTTTGATATTGAGAGGTAAAAATACCACCTGTGCCATATAAGTCAGGCGTTTATCCTGCACTGCACAACAAAGTTGGTGGAAAGGGGTGAAAAGTTATTGCAAGTAAATCTCACTGAATGTCATTGGATGGAATTTAAAACCATCTATAGCGCCACGCTTTTAGACGGTAGACTATTTGTTCACATTTTGGCAAATTTGTATTCTGGAAAATCTCTAGCAACTTCTGTTTGCACTCTGCACACAATATAATCATGCAAATACTTTTGATGCAGAAGAAGTCTAAATATGATCATTGTGAGCCAAAATCTGAAGTTAAAAAGAGCTTTTTTCCTATAATTTCAAAATAGGTTTTTCCATGTTCAACAAAATTGCAACATTTTCAACAAAATCCACTCCGTGAATACATATTTACTATAGTCAGTTCGCCATACAGTTGCATATGGAATTTACTTTCCAATTATTGCTGGAGAGGTATTTACATCACACCTGGACACACACAGACACAAACACACACACACACACACCTCCTCAGGACACAGAGAGTCCTTTCCTTCCTTTACCTTTTTATTTTTTTTGTACCGTGTAATTGTCCTCCAGGAAACCTCAACACGCTCACACACACACACACACACACACACACACACACACACACACACACACACACACACACACACACACACACACACACACACACACACACACACACAGGTATAATGTCATCACAGGCTATCATTTGTGGCCAGATCACTTTAATCTCTGTCCAATCTTATCAAGGACACGGAGACATTCACACACACAGGTACGTGCACACACACACACAGACACACACACACACACACACACACACACACACACACACACACATACACACACATACACAAACAAAACCATTTCACATGCATAAACATGCATCTGAAAACCCAAGCGCACTCACACATGCATATTTATGCGCAGAATTGCAAGTGTGATGATTATTTTCTTCTCTGTTTCCACATCCAGATGTGTTGGATATGACATGTGTTTAAACAGAATGTTCAGGTGACATACAGCAATCAAACGCAATTCTTCTGGACTTTTAGCTTTCTTTAAACTCCATTTGTACATAAGTGAGTCAGTGGTGAGTTGTCAAAGTGACCAACAGCAGTGCTGACTAAAGGCACAGACTTGCAGTGAGATCAAGCACCGGGCCCAGAAGTGTTGTTTGTGGCCCCACAGAGAGGAAGAGTAAAGGGGCTCCTGCACACAGAATCAGAACAACGTGGCTGATCTTGTCAGCTCACAAAGCTGCTCACGCTACTAAAGGGCTTACCAGAAGGCAAAGGTTGCTGCAGGTGTTGCACTACTTCAATCATTGGCCAACTTTTATATATTTCTCTGTCCGCCAATAACATAAATTCATTTTTTAAATTACTGTCCTGACATGATTGATTAATGGAGTTTCTGGCCTTTTGCTTGACCTTTAGAGCAGGTGCATTTTTATCTCTGTGAAAGAAAATTGATAAACCTTCTTCTTTCCCTTCTGGATTGTCCTCTAAAGTTAAACTAGCATACTTTAGCTCAATTTAACCCAACCTCTCACCCTAATCTTCCTCTTAATGTAAGCTGTCACTGATCTCCACTTTGAGTGGACTAGCTTACATTAACCAAAAAAAAAAAAAGATGATCTATTGGACGATTGTGCAGGACATGTGTCTTCTACATGAAACGTTGCAAAGTGCGTATCCAACTCTGACTCCAGTAAGTAATTTCTAGGCTGCAGTAGCAGTTGTTAACAGCATTTCATTACTGTTTTTCCCATTGATGAAAGACATGTGTGTATATAAGAATGTATTTATTTTATTTCTATGTCAATGTCATCCACACTAGTCATCATTTTTCTATTGCTATTTTTAATGAATGTCACTAGCTACAGATTACTTCCCCAATCTGAAAACATGCCTTCTAAACTCTGATTGGTTCAATAACTGGGGGAAACAGCTGTCAATAAACCAGGTAAAGTCTAATATGTTCACACAAAGTATGCTATCATTTGGCTGAATGTGCCTTTGCTGTGGACTTGTATAGCTTCAGAAATAGTACACAGTGTGTGTGAGAGATCTCAGCAGTGATCTAAGTGGTCACTTGAGATTGGGCAATTTTCCGTGAATAATTGGCAAAAGAAATTAACTCGCTGCCCACTCAGCAAGTCTGTGTGACAGTTTGTGTCTGTGTTTTGAGAAGGTTAAACTTAACAATCCATGCATTGGCACACACATACACACATATTTGCAACCTCACATGTCATGTGCTTTATACATGTCATGTGTCACTGTTGTTCTAATAAAGACTTTTTGAGGTTTTTGTGTAGAGGATTGCCTGGTTTCATTGTGTGGCTGGTGAAACTGCTCATAATATGAATATAATAATATATATTTCTATTGTGAGGGCCAAGCTAAAAACAGGGCTGTACATTTTATTTTAATATATATATGTTAACAAGATAAAAAAACAATTGAGAGTAAATCCCTTTTATTAATGGTGACCTGGCCAAGAGGGCAGAAAAGTTGTAGGTCGATTAAATACATAAAAAACAATACATTACAAAAACTTATTTTAATTTTTGTGTAAAACTTGTTAGAGGGATAAGGAAGGAAGGAAAAATACTGTAATTTAGGTAAGAGGTATTCAAAAAAACATAAATCTGAAGAAAATCCTTGCCATTAAACTCAAAATCATTACTTGTTCGGGTGATTTCTAACAACTGGAGGAGTTTCTTGTTACGATTACGGGGGTCCGCTGAGTGCTGGACTGCCTTCCGCCAGAAGGTAGTATCTGTGTCAGTGTAGAGTCTATATCAATAGAAAAGAAGAAAGCATTGTATTTTCATGTCCTTTAAATTTATTGACAAACTCGTATCCATCCTTGTTTGGATGTTGCTGTGAAATAGCTTCAATATAGCAGTCAATA